>NC_091811.1:41027272-41330303 GCF_041296235.1 Equus asinus | reverse complement strand
GGAAGATAGGTCATATAATTGAGCAATCTTTATTTAATTATGGTAAAGTACACATTGTTCTAAGACCAGCTGCCAAAAATCAAGGTTGGCTGAATATAATTGGTGATAGCAGAATAAGAACATAACCAAAGTTGATCTGGTTCATTGAAAATTGATGAGTCGTGTGTGTACGTGTGTTACATAAAACTATACGAACATAGAAATATACATGGTGTACAGTCCCTACAAATTGACAAGGATGAACTTGTCAATGTAGGGGAGGAAATAATAATTTTTTCTGTCTATCCTTATAAGTTCTCAGCTGAGGCCCCTGTAACAAAAGATAGATTGGCAGGAATAAAACAAACAGAAGTTTATTAACATGTATATCTCATATACATAATCCTTATTCCAAAGAGGCATATTCTGGGCTGGCATATTCTTGTCTCCTACAATAGACTGGCATTCATTTTTCTGTAGGAAAACATGTCTGTAGTCCTTTAAATGGAGCAAATTATTCATAGACCTTAAAATGTATATTTTACATATTTGAAGATGACCATAATGGTGATACTGATATAGGTGAAGAAAAATTCTTTTTCATACTACCTCCCAGGTTTTCCACCTGGAGACCTATAAATTAGACTGGCCAAAGGCAGATTAACAAGATAAAAACAAAGAGAAGTTTATTAGCATGTGCATTGCACTTACAGATGAGAGCACCCAGAGATGAGTAACTCCAAGGGGTGGTTAGAACTTGGGCTTATAAACCGTCTTTATAGCTTAAGGCTAAAACAAAGGAAAAGGGATTTTGGGCTTCTAGGTGGAGGAGATAAATTACGGGAAGGTGACCAGAAAAAGGGTGGTAAACAAGAATTTTTTAGTAAGGTTTATTGTGCAGAATTAAGTTCATGCCTTTTCCATTGCTGAGTTGAGTCCTTCTCTTCCTGGTAAGAGAGGGAGACATCTCTAAAAATGGAAATTTCCTTTATAATTGTAAATTTCCTTTCAAAAGGAAAACTTCTGCCCTATTTTTTAGAGCTCTTCTTGCACCTGCTGGTTCTCGATGTCCTTTGACTCAAAATAATCCATATGCCAAATAATTCACTGGGGTAGCATATTCTGGTACCCTTCACTGATCTTTACACACTCTAATGGCTTGTAGCTCCTTGCTTTTTAATGTCAGAATGATCTGTGTAGTAAAGTTGATGGCTGCCTTATTGCTTCCTCAATTTTTTCAGTTTACAGGCTCTGCAGATGACTTTTATGAAGGAAAAAAATTACAAAATGTCATCAATTTACTTATCATGAACTTCATTGCCGATAGATTCATTTAGTTTTACTAGGTTTAGGGGTATTCCTCAGATTCCTGCCTCAGCCTATTAGAACTTTGAATTTAACTGTCTAATATAACAGTATTATTCTTTTCATCCTCTGGTTAAAGAGATTTTTTTTAAAAAAAGAAGAAACAATGCTCCAACTGTCAAAGATTTATTTTCTTAAATTCGTTAACCCAAAAATCGTTACCATATAATTAAATACAATTACAGCTAATGTTGCCTTATTCAATGTTCTTAAATATATTTAGCTTCTCCAATCTGCATTTTGGAATTTCAAAAACAATTTTTTTTTCCTGGCATTAATTCATTATCATTTATCTGAGAAAGTATCATTTTTTTAAAGATATAAGACTACTGGAGAAATTTTGATTTATATTGTGAAATGACTTTATAAAAACTTTTTTTAACTTTTAATAAATCGTTTTTGCATCAATTTTTGTAGAGGTTTAGCACAATGTTTATTGAGAGTTCAATTAGCCATGATAAGCTAGGGTATACTTTAGTAAAAAGAAAAAAAAGAAACCTGAAATCTTAATGGTTTAATCCAAGAAAGATTATTTCTTGCTCACATTAAGTCCAATGTGAGTTCACAACGCCTCCTCCATCTTGCAGCTGTCTCTGTAATGTATGGCTTCCAAAGTCCCCACCTCAGAAAAGAGAATAGAAGAATTATTTCAACAACTGGTTTTAAGGGACAGGTTTAGGTGTGACTTACCTTGGCAATGGGCCAGGCCCCAGTTATTTGGCCCAAATTTAACTACAAGGGAGCCTGGAAAATGTTGTATTCCTATTTACCCAGAAAGAAGAAAATGAAATGAGATTTGATAAACATGCAGCATTGTTCTTGCCATGCGAGGTCTTCCAGAAGAGTGCCAGCAAGACTGGAGAAAACAAGGAAACTTTTTTTTTTCAAAACGAAGTATAGGACGTCAGCAACAGGGTGGAGTGAACTGTTCCCTTTGTCTCTCCCCATTTTGATCTACAACTAAATGGGCGTTCACTGACCAATGGAGGAAGCCCACACAGCACAACAGGATGCCTGAGAGACACACACAGCTATACATCTGAGGGTGGATGGACTGGCCCCCTGGGAAGTGGCAGAGATAGGTGAGCATGCCCTGCTCTCCCCTGGTACCCTTGTGAACACACATGAATGCTTTCTAGCCTGGTGCAAGTGCCTGGAAAAGTGGGAACATGCACCAGGGTGACCATAAGAGACGGCAGTAACCCTTAGCCTACGCTTGTGACCACTCTTCCGGCAGGAAGGGGGAGCCCACTCTGCCCCTGTGCCACCAAGGTGTGGCCCTATCTCAGTCCAGCAAGGAAACCTTGCCCACCAAGCACAGCAGACCTGTGGACTGTAAACAGAGACTGCAGCAGATCTACAGCTACGGCAAACACAGCTCAGGCCTGCACACAAGTGCTTGTAGTGCTGCTGAGCCCCCAAAGAGAGAACATGTCTTGGGCAGCTGTGGGAAGAGGCAGCAGCAGTTTTTAGCCCACTATCAATCACTTTCTGGTGGGGAGGGGGAGCTCAGGGTGACCCTGAGGCACCAAAGAGTGGCCCTAACTCAGACCAGAAAGGAAGCCCCACCCAGCAAGGACAGTCCACACAAGTGCCTGAGCACACCCCAGGCCAGGGCAAGCACTCATAATACCCCCATAGCTTCCAGCTGACAAGGTGGGGCCAAAAACTCTGCTCCTGCTTTCCCCTAGCAATAACAGGGGAATCTGCATCCTAAGAATACCACAAATGCCCTGACAAAAGATTAGCTTGTCAAACACCATAAGAAACTGCAGCAACAATTCCTACCAGAAGGAAAATGACAATTCTCCAGAAACCTACACTGAACACACAGAAATTTAAAACCTAAATAACAGAGAATTCAAAATAACCATCATAAGGAAACTCAACAACTTACAAGAAAACACAGAAAGATAACTCAAGGAGCTCAGCAATAAAAGAATCTTTTCACCAAAGAGATTGAAACTATAAAAAAAATCAAGCAGAAATTCTGGACATAAAAAAACTTAGTTAATGAAATAAAAAATAATCTAGAATCATTAAAAAATAGAACTGATCTTATGAAGGAAAAAATTAGCCTTCCAGAGGATAAAAATGTAGAAATTCTACAGGTGGAGGAGGAGACAGAACTAAGATTTTAAAAAATGAAGGAATTCTTCAAGAAATATCCAACTCAATTGGGAAAAAACAACATAAGGATTACAGGTATTCCAGAGGGAGAAGAGAGGAAGAAAGGAGCAGAGACCTTGTTCAAAGAAATAATTGCTGAGAACTTCCCAAACCTGGGGATGGTTCCAGATTTACAGATAAATGAAGATAATAGAACACCCAACTTCATCAATGCCAAAAGACCTTCTCCAAGGCATATAATATAAAAATGGCAAAAGTTAATGATAAAGAAAAAATATTAGGAGCAGCAAGGCAGAAGAAAGTAATCTACAAAGGAAACCCTATCAGACTTTCAGCAGATTTCTCAGCAGAAACCCTACAACCTGAAGAGAATGGAATGACATATTCAAAATACTGAAAGACAAAAACTTTCAGCCAAGAATACTCTATTCAGTGAAACTTTCCTTCAGATATGATGGAGAAATAAAAGCTCTCCCAGATAAACAGAAGCTGAGGGAGTTCATTGTCACTAGATCTCCCCAACAAGAAATAAAGATGCCCTCACATCAGCAATAAAAAGGCAAAAGTCTACAAAGCTCTGAGCAAGGAGATAAATAGACAGCCATGATCAGAAACCTGCAGCTCTCTACCAGAATAGGGAGGCAAAGACTCAGTTACAACTTAAAAGAGAAAGGGAAAGAAAGCATCAAAAGTAATGATAAACACTTCAACTTAGCCACAAAATTAAACTCACAAAATTAAAAACAGAACAATTCATAACAGCAATTACTCAGAAAGGGAGAGGAAAGGGAAGTAAACTGCTTAGGTTAATGGAGATAAGAGGCTATGAGAAAATGGACCATCTCATCTCCAATACCTTTCATACAATCCTCATGGTAACCACTAAACAAAAAATCAGAGCAGAGCCACAATTTAGAAAAAGAGAGGAAACTGAGAAATCCCCCTCAGAAAACCACCAAAATGAAATGGCACTCAGAAATACAAAGGAAGAGAAACAATGGAAACATAGAACCAGAAAAAAAGACATAAAATGGCAGCTTTAAGTCCTCATATATCAATAATCACTCTAAATGTAAATGGATTGAATTCTCCAATAAAAAGACATGGAGTAGCTGGATGGATTAAAAAAGAAGACACAATAAAATGCTGCCTCCAGGAAATGCACCTCAACTCCAAAGACAAACATAGGCTTAGAGTGAAGGGATGAAGACAATACTCCAAGCTAATGGTCAACAAAAGAAAGCAGGCGTTGCCATACTTTTATTAGGCAAAGAAGACTTCAAGTTAAAAAAGACAATGACAGACAAAGGGGGGCGGTATATAATGATAAAAAGGACTTTCCACCAAGAAGACATAACACTTATTAATATATATGCACCCAACACAGGGGCACGAAAGTACATAAAGCAATTATTAACAGATCTAAAGGGAGAAATTAACAGCAACACAACAATAGTAGGGGACCTCAACACCCCACTCACATCAATGGACAGATCATCCAGACAAAAAGTCAACAAGGAAATAGTCAATTTAAATGAAACACATGATCAGATCGACTTAATAGATATATAGAGAGCATTCCACCCAAAAAGAGCAGAATATACATTCTTCTCAAGTGCACATGGATCATTCTGAAAGATAGACCATATGTTTGGAAACAAGGTAAGCCTCAATAAATTTAAGAAGATTGAAATCATCCCAATCATCTTTTCTGACCACAATGCCATGGAGCTAGAAATCAATCACAAGAACAAAACTGGGATAGTTAGAAATATGTGGAGACTAAATAACATGCTATTGAACAACCATTGGATCATTGAAGAAATCAAAGGGGAAATTAAAAAATACCTGGAGACAAGTGAAAATGAAAATACAACATACCAACTCTTATGGAATGCAGCAAAAGCAGTCATAAGAGGGAAATTGATAGCAATACAGGCCCACCACAACCACCAAGAAAAATCTCAAATAAATAATCTTAAAATGCACCTAACAGAGCTACAAAAAGAAGAACAGACAAAACCCAAAGTAAGCAGAAGGAGAAAAATAATAAAAATCAGAGCAGAAATAAATGAAATAGAGACTTAAAAAAAACAGTAGAAAGGATTAATGAAGCTAAGAACTGGTTCTTTGAGAAGATAAACAAAATTGACAAACCCTCAGCCAGACTCACCAAGAAAATAGAGATAAATCTCAAATAAATAAAATTAGAAATGAAAGAGGAGAAATTACAACAGATACTGCAGAAATACAAAGGATTATAAGAGAATACTATGAAAAACTACATGCCCACAAATTCGATAACCTAGAAGAAATGGATGAATTCCTAGACCCATACAACCACCCAAAACTGAATCAAAAAGAAATAGCAAATCTGAATAGACAAACCACAAGTACAAAGATTAAAACAGTAATCAAAAACCTCCCAAAAAACAAAAGCCCAGGACCAGATGGCTTCTCCGGAGAATTTTACCGAACATTCAAAGATTTATTACCTATCCTTCTCAAACTATTCCAAAAAATTGAAGAAGATGGAATGCTTCCTAACACATTCTATGAGGCCAACATTACCCTGATACCAAAACCAGACAAGGACAACGAAAAGAAGGAAAACTGCAGGCAAATATCACTGATGAACTTAAATGTAAATATCCTCAACAAAACATTGGAAAACTGAATACAGCAATACATTAAGGATCATACACCACAAGTCAAGTGGGGATTCATTCCAGGGATACAGGCGTGGCTCAACATCCGCAAATCAACGTGATATACCACATTAACAAAAGGAGCAATAAGAATCACATGATCATCTCAATAGATGCAGAGAAAGCATTTGACAAGACCCAACATCCATTTATGATAAAAACTCTCAAAACATGGGTATAGAAGGAAAGTACCTCAACATAATAAAGACCATATACAACAAACTCACAGACAATATCATACTTAATGGCGAAAAACTGAAAGCCATCCCTCTGAGACCAGGAACAAGACAAGGGTGCCCACTCTTGCCACTCCTATTCAACATAGTACTGGAGGTATTCACCAGAGCAATCAGGCAAGAAAAAGAAATAAAAGGAATCCAAATGGGAAAGGAAGAAGTGAAACTTTCACTATTTGCAGATGACACGATTCTATATATATAGAAAACCCTAAAGAATCCAACAGAAAACTATTAGAAATAATCAATAACTACAGCAAAGTTTCAGGGTACAAACCAATTTAAAAAATCAGTTGCATTCCTATATACTAACAATGAACTAGCAGAAAGAGAAATCAAGAATACAATCCCGTTTACAATCACAACAAAAAGAAAAAAATACCTAGGAATAAACTTAACCAAAGAGTTGAAAGACCTGTACACTGAAAACTATAAGACATTATTGAAAGAAACTGAAGAAGACATAAAGAAATGGAGAGATATTCCATGTTCATGGGTCGGAAGAATAAACATAGTTAAAATGTCCATACTACCTAAAGCAATCTGCAGGTTCAATGCAATCCCAATCAAAATCCCAATGACGTTCTTCATAGAAATAGAACAAAGAATCCAAAAATGTATATGGAACAACAAAAGACACTGAATAGCCAAAGCAATCCTGAGAAAAAAGAACAAAGCTGGAGGCATCACAATCCCTGACTTCAAAGCATACTACAAAGCTATAGTAATCAAAACAACTTGCTACTGGCAGAAAAACAGACACACAGATCAGTGGATTAGAATTGAAAGCCCAGAAATAAAACCACACATCTATGGACAGTTAATCTTTGACAAAGGAGCCAAGAACATACAACGGAGAAAGGAAAGTCTCTTCAATAAATGGTGTTAGGAAAACTGGACAGCTACATGCAAAAGAATGAAAGTAGATCATTATCTTGAACCATACACAAAAATTAACTCCAAATCGATTAAAGATTTGAATGTAAGACCTGAAACCATAAAACTTCTACAAGAAAACATAGGCAGTATACTCTTTGGCATTGGTCTTAGCCACATCTTTTGAATACCATGTCGACTCAGGTAAGGGAAACAAAAGAAAAAGTTAACAAATGGGACTACATCAGACTAAAAACCTTCTGCAAGGCAAAGGAAACCATGAACAAAATAGAAAGACAACCCACCAACTGGGACAAAATGTTTGCAAATCATTTATCAGTTAAGGGGTTGATCTCCAAAATGTATAAAGACTCACATAATTCAACAAAAAAACCAAACAACTCGATCAAAAAATGGGCAGAGGACATGAGCAGACATTTTTCCAAGGAAGATATACAGACGGTCAACAGACACATGAAACGAAGCTCAACATTACTAATTATTAGAGAAAGGCAAATCAAAACTACAATGAGATATCACCTTATACCTCAGAATGTCTATAATTAGCAAGACAAAAACAACAAATGTTGGAGAGGATGCGGACAAAAAGGAACACTCATACACTGCTGGTGGGAATGCAAACTGGCACAGCCACTATAGAAAACAGTATGGAGCTTTCTCAAAAAATTAAAAATAGAAATACTCTACGATCAGCTCTCCCATTACTGGGTATTTATCCAAAGAACTTGAAATCAATGATCCAGAGAGATTTATGCACCCCTATGTTCATTGCAGCATTATTCACCATAGCCAAGATGTGGAAACAACCCAAGTGTCCTTCTACAGATGAATAGATAAAGAAGATGTGGTGTATATATATATACAATGGAATACTACTCAGCCGTGAAAAAAGACAAAACCATCCCGTTTGCAGCAACATGGAACTTGAGGGTATGAGGTTAAGTGAAATAAGTCAGACAGAGAAAGACAGATACAGCATGACTTTCCTCATATGTGGAAGATAACAAATACATGGATAAAGAGAACAGATTAGTGGTTACTACATGGGAGGGGGTTGGGGAGTGGGTGAAAGGGATAAAGGGGCGCATATGTATGGTGATGGATAAAAATTGGACTACTCCGGATGAACATGATGAAGTGTACTCAGGAATTGATAAACAGTAATGTACACCAGAAATTACACAATGTTATAAACCATTATAAGTGCAATAAAATTACTTGGAAAAACAAAAAATATAATTCGGGTTAGTTTCATCCTAGAGTAAACTGCCATTTAAAATCATGGAGACAATGAACCTTGGTGTGAAAGTATAAACTAAAAATTAACCTCTTGATTTCAAAACAAGTCAAAAGCACCATATGCCTTTTTGCAGAAGGTATAGCTGACTGCTTAAAATGTGACACTGAACTCCTACAACTCAAAAGCAAAAAAAAATGCCCAAATAATCTGATTTAAAAATGCTACAGGACAACTGAAATGTCACAATATTGTAAACTATCATAACCTCAGTAAAAAAAAAGAAAAAGGTACAGGACTTGAATAGACATTTCTCCAAAGAAAACTTACAATGGGCAAGAGGTATATAAAAAGATGCTCAACCTTGCTAATCATTCAGGAAATGTAAATCAAAACCACAGTGAGCTGTCACTTCACACCAATTAAGATGGCTGTTACCAAAAAAACAAAAGATAACAAGTGTCGGCAGGCACCTGGAGAAATTGAAAACTTTGTACATTGTTGGTGGGAATGCAAAATGGTGTAGCTGCTAAGGAAAACAGTATGGAGGCACCTCAAAAAATTAAAGCTAGAACTACCATATTATAGTAGAGGAAAAATAATTTTCCCTCTAACCTGAGTTCTTAGCTAAGACTCCTGTGATATGAATAAGAGAAAAACAAACAGAATTTCATAACCTGTATTCTTCATGCATACATGGGAGAAATCCAGGAAAAACTGAATAATTCAAGGAGGTGGCTTAGAACTCCAGTCTAAATACCATCTTCAACTAAAGACAAGAGAATAAAGGCGTCGGGGAGTGGGGGTGCAGTTATGGGGAAGTTACCAGGAAAAGCTTGGTAATCAAGGATAAAGTTTGCTTTGAAGACTTAAGTTGTTTCTTTGTCCATTGATAATATTCTCTTGTGATTTACTCATCCTTCTCTTCCTGGCACAGAGAAGGACATAGTCTTACAAATGGAGATTTCCTTTATAAGTGTAAATTCGCCTTACAAAAGGGTCACTTCCACTGTGTTTCCAGAGCTTCTCCAGTATCCACTGTTTCTCAAAATAATCTTTACACCAAAGAGGCATATTTTGGGGTGGCACATTCTGCTATCTCTCACCTACATAATCTGAGAGTGAGTAGGGAAACTTTCATTGCTTTACACATTTACTGGCAGTTTGTTTTTTTTCAACCAATCATCTATGCACTATGAACCTATTATTAACATCAAAAAGCAATTTTCTTGTGAATGTAAGTTCTCCTTTCCTTGATATTCTTGTTGTAAGCATTCTAATTTAAGAAAATTTTAAAATGAGACCAAATTTAACAGAATTTATAAACATATGCTTTATTTGCTGCAAAGGTTAAAGCTACGGCCCTCAAACACTGACCTATACATTTTGTAGGGGAGAGAAAATATATTTTCCTCTACCCTTCTGAATTCTCAGCTGGGTCTCTGTAACAAAGGACAGATTAACAAGAGAAAAGCATACAACTTTTTAATTTAAGTTTTATGCGACATGGGAGCATTCATATGGAAATAAAGACCTGAAGTAAAGGTTAAACCTGAGTATTTTTATACTAGGCTTGATGAAGAGTAGAAAGTCGTGGGGAAATATGATAGAACAAAGGGCATGAACCAAGTGTGGTAAACTTAGCAAGGGCTGTTTGTTCAGATTCCTCTTGGTGTCCCTTCATCTTTGGAGATAAGGATGCTCCTTTCTTCTGGGCATAGGGAAGGCATCTCTCACATGGGTCTCATGACCTGCTTCAGGGGAAAGTCAGAAAGTCTCAAATTCCTCCAGTTTAAGATATTCAATATGCCAAAGTGTCATATTTTGGGGTAGTGTGCCCTGAACCCCATCAATTTTATCTGTCCGCAGAAAATCCAAGAGTAATCTAAGGTCATAATAAATATCTGTTAGCTTAAGGTAATGACTCTTTCCAATGGAATTTACCTGATGTTCCTGTTGTTGTCACATTAGTACAAGACAATGTCTGAAATTCCATTACCTCCACTGAATAAATTATTGCTGAAAAATAAATGCATGGCTGTGGGTATAGGATCTACTTTTCCCATATGACATGTGTGGGGACCTGGAAATGGCCACCCCAAGATACATCTCTTTAGCATGATTATTTGAGGCTGGTTTCTTTGCAGACAGGAAAGCAACTGAAAAGTAGAACTTGCTTGCCCTTTGTTAGGGTACATTTACATTGTAAAGGAACTCTCCATCTGTAAAGATATCTCCCTCTCTGTACCAGGAAGGGGAGATGACCTTCTCTCTAGAAACTCTTAATCAATGCCAAAGGCAATGACTTAAATCTGCATTTTATTGTGCTAGTCTGGTAACCTCCTGTAACCGACTTCCCTCCCCCTCCCACTGTTGGCATTTCTTTAAGGATTAAGCATCTTTCCTTAGGCTAGGAACTGATTGCTGTGCTCACCTGTGACCACCCAGCTCGAGACAATAGAATTGCGTCCTGCTATGCCCACGGAGATAGCAGACCCACTATCTGCTGTGTCCATCAAGTGCTGTGCCAACAGGGCAATCTTGTGACTATTGTGGGAGGGATATTTCAATCATATGTGACATATCCTATTTGGGGTTATATAACCACTCTGTGCACCCCACTGCTTCAGTGCCCTTTCTTCCTTCAGGAAGAAAGGCCCCGGGCCATGGTCCTCATAAAGCTTTGTTTAATTTTCTCTTGCTATTCTGTCTCATGTGAATTTAATTCGTTCCCCAGCCAGACGAACCCACATTTAGGTAGACGAAAAGTCTTCCTCCCCTACACATGGAAAATATTTTTATATGTTTCATTTTAGGCCAACATGTGTTATTTTATTAATACCTTTGCTCTTTGTTGTAGACACAACGGTGGCCATTGGGATAAAATACTAAAAGCTCAAAAATCAGCAAAAATAATAGATAAGGGAGAGAGGGCCCATACTTCTTTAAATGTATATGACCCAGAAATCAGGGCTCATGCTTCCTGGGATATAAATAAAATTGACTCAAACTCCCAATGCTTGATATCTGGAAGCCTAGAACTCTTCCCAAGACTTCTGCAGTTTCTTGGAGGGCTTATATGTCCAAAGTTACGTCTTTCCTAAGATCTTCTTCCATTTACTCAGTTCAGGTTATGAGTTATTTCATTGCCCACATGAACAATGTGTTTCCCGCATCATTTGTACCAAGTCATGAAATGCAGTCTATGCCTCAATTTCCACACTTACATAAGGTGTCAATATGTGTAGAAGACATTTTTTTGCTCAAGAGAATTAAATTGAAGAGTAGATATCTCTACTCAAAATATCTTCAATTCACCATTCTACTGCGGCAGATATTTTTCTCTGACGACTTACTCCATGGACTGCTCCAATCTCACATCATCTTATTTTTCCCTTTCTGTAACTCAAATCCCCACGTCACCCCTTCTCTCTTGGATGGTCTAGAGAATTTGTACTGTTTCTTACTCTTTTTTTACAGAGTAATTCAGTTCTCTCCAGCCCACCCCTAAACTAGGCTCAGGCCCTCCCGCCCATATGTAAAACCCATGAGGGTGGTGCAAACAGTCTTATTGAATATGACTCATCTTTCTTGGCAGGCAGTAGTGATTTTACTCTCCATTATGAGTGAGCATAGAAAATTTCTTCTAGATATTTTGCAACAACATATGGTCATAATCCAGGCAGAGATTAGCAATATTTAAAACTCCTTCTAAATTCCTCTGATAAACTTTTGTTCGCAAAAGATCGGCAGAGACAAGGCAATTAAAAAAAACACTCTAATTGAATCCAACAACATTGTATTTATTAAGCATGTCATATTTTGTCATCATCTGTGCTATATTAGAATCCAAAGAAGCATTATAATCCCTCTCATCAAAATAAGAGTTTGTTGAATAAACAATATGAAAACATATTCCCATTAATGCCAAAATCTATAGCAGAGATAAATTCTTTTGAAGTTCAAAGGAGACATCAATGTGAACTGGAATGTATTACCTGTGAGTAATAATATCCTGATGTACTAAGGAATTTAATTTTAATTCGTGAAGATTTCTTTGAAATAAGTGCCTTTAACATTTCTGGTCCCTGGTCTGATAGAAAAAAAGAGCACTCTAAGGATTAACCAAATTACAAGAGCTAAAAAAGCATAGGAAAAGTAGGGAATATGGCTCACTTCCTAGGTAATGGGAGGAAGAATATAAGAAGGCTGGTCCAAAAATGAATTGTGGGTGCAGAAAAGATCTCCTTTTCCCACTTGCTAGACTCCAAACATGCAGCCAGATTAACCACAAGCCTGAGAATATGACGTTGGTCCAGAGAACAAATGGAACTGGACAAAAAAAGAGGTTTGGGGGCTGGCCCCGTGGCCGAGTGGTTAAGTTCGCGCGCTCCGCTGCAGGCGGCCCAGTGTTTCGTTAGTTCGAATCCTGGGCGCGGACATGGCACTGCTCATCAGACCACGCTGAGGCGGCGTCCCACATGCCACAACTAGAAGAACCCACAACGAAGAATACACAACTACGTACCGGGGGAGCTTTGGGGAGAAAAAGGAAAAAATAAAATCTTAAAAAAAAAAACAAAAACAAAAAAAGAGGTTTGACCCTCATGGTGCCACACAACATTCAGGTTTCTAGTCTTCTTATGAACAGAACACTCTTGTCTTGCTTAGACTTCAGAGTGTGTGCAAGACCAGATGCAGAAGGTTGGAGACAGTATAAGCAGTGTTTCAAGGCTAAATCCAGAATAGAAGCTGATAATATTGGGGAAAAGGTCATACCTAAAAGAGTTGCAACTCTTCAGCTTTGTTCAAACCGATTAAATGAAGTCCCCATACACGATGACTGCTTCAGTTCACGTATATGCAGACCACCTGCGATCAAGAACAATTCTGAAATCAAACATGAAAAAGGATGAAGTGCCCTGCATTAGTCACAGTTCTCCAGAGATACAACCAATAGGATGATACAAAGAAAACTGTAATCAGGAATTGGCTCGTGCGGTTATAGAGATTGCCAAGTCCCAAAGTCTGCAGCATGAACTGAGAAGTTAGAGACCCAGGAAAGCCAGTGCTGTAGTTTCAATCTGAAGACCAATATGCTTAAGACCCAGGAAGAGCCAATGTTTCAGTTTGAGTCCAAAGGCGGGAAAAAAGCTGACGTCCCAATTCGAAGACCAAACTCCCAGTTGGGGAGAAAAGATTCTCTCTTACTTGGGGGAGGGGCAGCCTTTTGTTCTATTTAGGCCTTCAGTTGACTGGATGAGACTCACCACATTAGGGAGGGCAATCTGCTTTACTCAGTCCATCAATTTAAATGCTAGTCTCATCCGAATCACCTTCACAGAAACACCCAGAATGTTTGACCAAGTATCTGGGCATCTCGTGGTACAGTCAGGTTGACACGTAAAACTAACCATCACTTGCCCCTTTTCCAAAGCCTCTCACAGCAAAGTTGCCTTAAGAAAGTTTTTAAATATTTTAAACTCAAGACCTTTAAAATTGAAGATCATCTTTTATGAAATAAGAGAACCTACGTCTTTTAATTACTTTGCTGACACCTTTCTAAAATAAGGCATTGCACATATTTATTCAAATTGAGTCAATCACAGGCTGCCAAAACAAGGTGAGCAATGGCGTGTCATCCAGAAAAATACAAAAACTTAAAAAGAAGACTAAGTTTTACTGAAGACAGACTTTTTGGTAGATTGATTTTATTCCTAGTTTTCTGTAAGATCTATTTTATCCTCCAAATTCTCAAATATTATTAATAACCAGCATTTATTGAGCCTTACTGTGTACTAAGCACTATGCAAAGTGTTCTGGGGGGCATTGAGACAGGTGCTATTATTATGACCATCTGCCAGATGAGAAAACAGAGGCTTAGGGAAGTTACTTACGAAAGGTCACAAACTGGTAAATTACAGGGCCAGGACCCAAACCCAGGTTTATTTGTTGAAATTCAGCACTCTAAACCACCACGCTGTACAATAGGACAATCAGAAGTTTGCCAAGTTAATTGGGAAAGTCATATCTTTCCAGACAGATGGAAAAGCATGAAGGCTCAGAGTTTGAAAAGGCCTGGATTGTCCAGGAAATGCTGAGAGGTCCAGCATCATGATAATCAGTTCCCTACTTCTGTTTGTTATATATTTTTTAGTTGGTCACTCTACATTGACTTGGTTTCCAGTGATTAAACCAAGATGTCTGAACTGATACACCCAGAATATCAGAAAGAGGTAACCTGAAACCACTTATCCTTTGCCACTCCCAGATTTCCTTTCTCTCACTTAGTCTTTGCTCTGCAGTTAGCTTAAGTTGCAGAATGGTATTAGAGCTTGCTGTGTGAAACAGACAGCTCTATTTACTGTTGGATTATACTTAAGTATGAAATGAATTACATCACTCGGTACATCTCATGTAACTATTCTCCAAAAAAATTTATTTTCAGTTCTTAAGGCAAGAAAACATTTTGCTTCTCCTGAAATATTAGCATCCTCCTTTGGCAGACAATGCAAATTATGTAACTGGTTTTGTTCTTTTTTCGCTTTGGCAACTGGAAAGGTCAGAGATATACTTATAATTCTATTATAAAAATCATTCTTACTTTCCCCCAACCCTGCTATCTCATCTCTACTCTCCAATTTCACTTTTTAAAAATTTTTATTTTGTACAGCACTTCTATTTTTGAGAACCACTTCAAGCCTTTTGTGCATCAAAGCAGAGAATGAATGAATATGTGAGAGAATAAATCAATGAGCAAGTGAATAAATGAATGAATGAATAAAGTAGCTTCCCCTGGCTTAGCTCTTGCCAGAAAATTCAGGGAAATTTCATCCCCAAATTCCACCCTCTAGTTCAAGAGATACTATGTTTCACATGAGTTCATGAAGACCTATGATTACCTTTACCCACATTTTTCTGTTAATCCTGATTTATAACAATCCAATTGCTGTCTTGACTTCTGATAGTAACTTCTGCTTTAGTCACCATCTCTTACAGTGCCAATATCTTAGGTTCCCTGTGCAAAAAAAATCTCAGCAGCCCTATTTTGCTTGCTCTTTTAACATTTTTTGTAAATATCTGAAATCTCAGTGGATTCGTGGCTTAGGTACTAATTACAAGAACTGCCTCTCATTCTCTCCCTCTCCCCTCCCTCCCTCTCTCTCTCTCTTTCTCTCTCTATAATATATATATATACACATACTCCATGTTATTGTATGGATCGACTACAGTTGTTTTTAACCATTCACCAGTTGAAGAACATCTGGGTTGTGCCTACTTTGGGGCAATTATGAATAATGTGACTATAAATTCTTACATATAGGTTATTTCATGAATATAAGCTTTCATTTTGGGAGGGATAAATACCTAGGAATGAGATTGCCAAACTATAAGGTAAGTGAATATTTAACTTTAAAAGAGGTTGCCAAACTGTTTTTAAAACTGGCTCTTGGCTCTACCATTTTGCATTTTCACCAGCAATAGATCAGAGTTTCAGTTGCTCCCCATCTTCTCTAGTACTTGGTATCGTCAGTTTTATTATTAATATTCAAATGTTTAGACATTTTTATAGGTGTGTAGTAACAGCCCACTGCATTTTCAATTTGAATTTCCCTGATGACTGATGATATTGAACATCTTCTCATATTCTTATTTATTATCTAGTCAAAAATTTAAAAAGCTAAAAACGGCTAAGGCTAGTTGCTTCCAAATTTGCAGATAACATTTCTGTATTGTTAGAGCTGTAACGGAGCTAAGACACGAGTGAGAAGAATTGGTAAAACCAGGCTAAAGTATTCTGCTATGTTCTGAAAAGACGCTGGCATGGATTTTAATCAACCATCTATTTAAATCTGTTTTGGGGGAGAGACTTTAGGAATTACTCCTGAGAACATGAGAGTATTCTACCTCAGTTAAATTGAGCTGTGGTCCACTTTAAAGTAATTCAAACCCCTGCAGTTCCTCTGCCTCTCTCCGACAAGTTAGAGGAATCTCTTGATGCTGCAACTTGCTGACAATTATATCTATATCTTTTCAAAAGTGGTAGAAACTTGTGAAAACATGTGCTTTTGTCTATATTATCATTCCTTAGATCACTGAATTTTCTTTGTGAGTTTAGTTCCCCTTCTAGCATTAAAAACTAGGCACAAGTGTCCATGAAATTTTATATTCATTAAAAAACATCTATGACTTAGACAAAGCGAAGGAGCATTTGCAGAACATAAGCTATATAGATCAAGCATCCTTCTCACATAATAAAAACTGATAACACCACCATTAAAATTCCCTTTTTTTTATAACTTATGCTGGGCTCTGAGCCTACAGAGATGCTAACACAGAAGCATGAGAACAGTTAACCTCCAGTAAAGATGGCTGCTTCAACAACCCAGAGGGGTCAACTGAGATTCAGTCTTCTGGTGCCTATCCACACACCTCGAGGTGCACGAGATTTAAGAGGGAGATCGTTCAAATGCTTAAATCTTCACTCTCTCCAAAGCAGTATTCACTACAGTATTAATTTTGAGATGTGTTTGTATTTTCATTCTTTTCAGACACAAAGGCCTAAGACTGCAGACCATGTGAGCTGAGTATATTACAGCTGTTTCCAGTGACTAACATCTCACTGCCCGTCACCCAGCTATTCTATGTCAGATATGCTGACGCTTCCTGGAATCTGTTGAACATGATGTTCTCTGCCTGAGCAGCCATTCTTCAGTCACATACGGTATGCACATGGGTTCTTTCTCTCTCAGCTTTTGGCAGCTTAATTGCAACACTGTCAAAAAAATCACAGCAAAAAATCTATTCATTTCTCATCATTCTCATTCAAATCTGTCTTGCAGTAGTTTGAGTTTGTTAAGTAAGAGAGATTATATAAAATGCATATTTTTATCAAATGCATGAGTAATCCATGTAATATTTGTTTTTATGACAGTCAAACTCAAGAGCGCTGTGTGTGGACAGAACAGAAGATTTAAACTCTCATAAATACTGAGACTATTTGAATGACTAACAAAATACCCATTGTTAAGTCAGATGGCAACATAGACCTTCCCCAAAATGGGTTCTAAATAAGTATATATTTCTTTTCCATTTACCTCTTAAAAATATTTTTCTATTGACTGCAACTTCCAATAGAAATCCAAACAGTTATTTCAAGTTAAATTGAAGTTATGCTATGAAACTCCTTAAACATCAGATAACTTACAGTCACAGAGATTCCTTACACCTCCTTTCCCTTAAAATTGATTTATAGTCTTTTTACTTCAAATAGGTCGCCGGGAAGAAGTGGTAATGCCTAAGTTAAGTTGGGCCATTTCAACAGCTGTGGGAAGAGATTGCAACTGGGGTGAAAATGAAGGATTACGTTATCTAAGTGATCTGCCTTGTGAATCTACCCGGGGCTGTGGTTACGTAGTAGACGGCATAGTCTTTCATCTTCTATATCAAGACCTTGTTTAATAGACAATATCATCTTTAGATATAGCCCATGTATCTTTAGACCATTTTAGTCAGAGCTGGGAAATAGAGTCAAAATGACAGCAATGTTGTCTATCAGTGAGAATGAGGTGCATTGCCCATCACAGAAATAATAGAGTCCAGCAATACTACTGGCTAGATGCACATGGAATTATTTTTCCTCTCAGTTAAAAGAATTCCTGAAACAGAGAGTCCAGGGCTAGTATTGCTGTTCCTTTGTCATCAGTGTTTGTGTTTCTACTCAGCCCTTCTAAGTGCATGACTTTCACCTTCAAGGTTGCCTCACGTTCCAACACGGATGTTGCAGTACTGGTCATCATTTAAATATTCCAGGAAGGAAGCAGCAGGAAAGGAGGCAAAACGAGAAAAAGGCCAACCACTATAGTCTCAATAATTCCTGAATTTGGGGAACTTAAAAATTTCTTGTGAGTTCTGCAATTTTAAATCACTATTTAAACTGCATAAAATATTTATAATCATTCCATTGCCACTTGGAAAAGGTTATATTCTCTATCTATAAATTACAAGAGTTTATTCTTTATAGATTTCAAATAAGCCTTATCATTTCACTCCTCTGTTTTCTGTAATTATTTTTGATTGATTTATTTTTAAAGCTTGAAAAAGTGTTCCATATAATTGCATTCTGAAAATATTCTTCTTTTATGTATTTGAGTGTGATTCTGTTTGGTAACTACAGAGTCATAGTCCCTTCTGTGGCATATTTAGCCTTTCTAAATACCCTTTTCCTTATCTACAGAATAATGATATCAATACCTATCTCACAGAGATGTTGTAAGAAAAATGACATAATATATGTGAAATATTTAGCAGAATGCTTGTCACACATTAAGTGCCAAATTAGAGTTACCAATCAGTTCCATCATACTGTAAAACAGTACAGTGTTACTGTAAGACAGTAAACAAATAACACAGGGCATGAGTCTAGGCAATTGATGGGGTGTAATTAGAAGAAATTTTTTAGACCTTCATGTTAGAAATATTCTCCTTCAAGTAAGCAAGTGACAGTGAAATTGGGTAAGTATAAAACTCAGAAGAATACAAGCATTCTAGGGGCATAGAATTTTTGCCTATTCTGTTTACTGTAATATCTCCAGGGCCTAAAACAGTACCTGATTCTTAGTAAATATTGAATAAACACTGTGTACTTCTTGGCCTGACTGTAAACCATATCTGGTATCACAATAAAGTAAATTCTGTTTATCGGTTTTCAACATCTAAACTCAACCTGTGGACAGTGCACAAACACTTGGTTGGGGTTGCAGAACAGAATATAAATATTGGGAGCCTTTGCAACATGAAAATGAAAGCACAGCTGACAGAAGGTAGGGGGTAAAACCAAAGAAAGATGTCATGAAGCATAGAATTGATCATTCTCATTTTAGAGTGAGTTGAGGCAAAATATTGGGAAATGTTGACTAAATACAAAATAGGGGTACATCTATTATTTAAAATTATAGAAGTATCCAAAAGAAGAACCCAAACAAAATTATGACAAACATTTGAGGGAGGAAAAGGGAGAAGGTGTAGGTGAGATAAATTTCCCCTTTCATAGCAGGGAGTTAGAGATTGTCTAGGGTTGGTGAGTAAATGAGATATGAGCATCTTATTTCAATCTAGCACTTGGAGCTACTATATAACTAAGTATGCAGGAGTCCACTGTCATATGTTATGAGACATATGGTTTTTGTAGGGGTCAGTCCAGTGAATTAAAAGGAGATATAACAGAGACCACCATTCCTCATCCCTCAAGTTTTTGGTGATGTCACTTAAAACCCTCTGCCTTTTCTTCCAGGATGTTTTTGATTTACATTGATCTGGGGAAGTGGGCTGAGTTTCAAAGGCTTCCATTTGGCCTTTCCTATTATAATAGCTCTTACTCTAGAAGTTATGAATCCGATGTGAGGGTTCTGCCAACTTCTAAGTATGACCATTCCAGTTATAAGTTTGGGAATTGTGGAAATGACGACTGGGTGTATCTGCGGACCCACTGTGAGATGGATCTCGTCTATAACTTGACCCCCAAAAGCCTCTTCTCTAACAGAGGAGGCCATAATGGCAATTTGTTTCCTAGGCATCAGCATTAATTTGGGCCACCTAGTCTCTAATTCACTAGTAGGCACTGGCAGGGATAATTGATCTTGATCATCATGATGAAAGGCTGCTACTAAATACAGGGGTAGGTAGGAATATATTTAACGCTCAAATAATCTACTAGGTTGTTTCTTATATTACTTATATTACAGTTTTGACTACAGACTAATAAATTTATAGTTATCAAGACGCACAACCCTCAGGAATGAGGCTTTACAGCACAAAACAAAGTCAGCCACCTAGGCCTACAGAAATATTAGAACGAAGGGGAAGAAAACCCCTCTTGCCCTGGAGGTGACATTTCACCTCCACCCTAAGGGCATCTGAAGTACAGAAGTCTGGCGCCCTTGCCTCTGTGGGACCAGCTCAATGTTGCACTGCATCCTCTAGAGCTCCCCACTGGCTCAGGCTGAAGTTACTCTCTCGCTGGGCTAATCCCTTGATGAACTTCTTCTCCCGTGTTCTATCTGTAATATCCGGCATTCCTCATTCCCTTTCCCCCGAGAACACTCTGTCAGCAATCACATGACCCAATGCACTGTCTTAGGATCTGCTTCTCAGGATTCTGATCTAAAATGAACATTTTCTTGCCTTTTACTTGGAGGTTTTTTTGTCTTTTCATGAAGGAAAGTCAATATATTATAAATGAAATCTTGGATGGAAGTCTTTATTATTTTCATTATTGATGATTTTCTTTCTTCATTTTTGCTCTGAAGTTGGGAGAGACTATGTGGAGACCACATATACTATATATATATAAGTTGGGATACAGATATAGTTAAATTTTAGTGTATCTACATAATGAACTATTGGGTAAATGTTACTTTCGTCACAAAGAGTTTTAATAACGTTGGTATATTCTTATAGGAAGATGTAAAAATATATAGAGAATAAAATCTAGAAAAGTTTTGAGATCAAAATTTTTTAAATCTAGGTAGAAATAACGATGGCTCTTTGGATAATAGATGAGATTCGATCCTATTTTCTAAGCCATCACAACATACATTTTTATGATAAATAACTTAAAAAATAATTTTTGCTAATTTATCTGCATATTTTATATAATCTGTGTTTAGTCATTATGGCCAGTTCTTCCCACAACTTTTTAGTACATAAAAATAATTCAGAATTTTTGCTATACATAAGATTGTTTATTCTAAAGATTATGATTCTTTTTGTAAAATGCACAGAACTTTATAGATAGGAGTAATTATTGTTTTCACCTACTCTTTCTCCATGGATTTCCCTGTTATATTTTAATACTTAAAAGCCAAGTATTACAACATCTCCTTCTTCTCCTTGAAGTCATTTTCTTTCTCTCTGGCTACTGGATTCCCACTCATTTGCAATGATTCACCTCAAATGTTAACCTTCTCTTAGAAGAATTTCCTGATCTTCATCTACATCATGGTAGTTGCATACTCCATCTTCCATAGCACTACAGATCTTTGGACAAACTTCTTCTGTAGCATTTATAGATGATTACATTATCATAATGTTTCTCTCCTCCATAGTAGCCATCTTTCAAGATGGGCCCCATGGATTCTTGACTTCATTGTAAGTCTCTGTGTAGTCCTCTCCCACAGTGAATAGAGCTGACCTATGTGACCAGTAGGATATATTGCAGAAACGACAGAGTGAGATGGTGAGACAAGGTTATAAAAGACATTGTGACTTCCATCTTACTCTCTTACACCACTTGCTCTGTAATAATCCAGCTTCCATTTTGTGAAGACAATCAATTGTACAGAGAAGACTATGTGGCAACAAACTAAGGTCTCCTACTGACAGTCACATGACTTGCCAGCCATATGAGTGGACCTAATTGGATGGAAGTGTATTCTGCAACCCTAGCCAAGCCTTCAGATGACAGTAGCACTAACCAACGTCTTGACTGCAACCTCATGAGAGACCCCAAGCCAGAACAACCCCTCCCAAATTCCTGACACACAGGAACTACCCATTGCTATTTCAAGTTTTCAGGTAACTTGCTGTGCGAGGATAGAAAATTAATGCAGATTTTGATACCTAGAAGGAGGTTCCTGCTACAAGAAAAACTTAAAATTTGGGAGTGGGCTTTGGATTCAGGCAGTGAGTAGAAGATAGAAGGACTTTGAAGAAAGAGTTAGTGAAAGACTGAAAAGCTTTAAAGAAACTATTAGGACATATCAATGGACTTTGAGGAGGCTCTGGGTAAGGGCTTAAAGGGATGTTATTGGATATTGGAGAAAAGAAGATTTCTGCTGTGGCAAAAAGTTTAGGAACACTGTCACTTTCCGTCATGTGAAAGGTAGAAAATGTACCCAATGTTATATGCTGGTGATGAAATTTCTCAGCCTCTCCAGGTGGCAAACGATGGTAAATTTTAAAAGCAGCTTCAGGCAATGTTCAAAACCAGGACATGCCAGGAAAATTTGGTCTAAAGGTGAAGGCCAGTCTTCACTGAACTGTGCTAGCAGCAAGAAATAAATCTTTGTTGTGTTCAGCCATTGAAATCTGGGGTATTTAATTGTTACTGCAGAATAGTCTCATGTATTCTAACCAATACAATGAGCAAAGCCAGCAAAGCAGATTACAAAGAAATGGACCTTATCTGAGGGTCTCTAACATGGCAGTGTGTCGGAGTTCTCTTCAGGCTCGTTGCCAAAATTCTCCTATCTGCTTCTCCTCCCCACCCCCACTTGTAAAGAATTTCTCTTTTATGTGGGCAGTTCACAGTGAACAGAAAGGCAAAGAAGGGATGATAGCACTTGAAAGAACAAGGAAATAATTGGACAACTTCAGATGTAGTGCATCCTGAATTACTTAAATTCTTCTAGAAGCTTTGCGTTACAACTCAGAGGCATGCTCCTAATGGTTAAGAGAAGCCAGTGTGCATGCTCTGAAGCTGAGCCGCCTCAGCACAGATCCCAGCCTGGTTGTTAGACAGTTTACCTCACCTCTCTGCAGCTCTGAGAAATTGTATATACCTCCTGAGCTTGTTGGAAGATTAACACCCATTCCTACATAAAAGATACTTAGAATAGAGCCAATTAAGAAACACTGAGACTAAGGTTTCTCTAATATACAAGGTCTCAAAGACAACAGAGTTGAGTGATTAAGAACATAGACCCTGGAGGTTTGAATCCAAGCTCTGTTACTTACTTATTCTGTGACCTTTATTTCACTTTTCAATCCCTCAACTTCTTCATTTGTAAAATGAACATAAAAGGAGCTCTTTCCGCATAGGATTGTTAGAAGAATTACGTGAGTTAATATCTGTGAATTAAATGAGTTAATTTGTGATTGAATAAGTTATCTTGTAATTAAATGAGTTAATATTTAGAAGTGACTGGCTCATAGTAAATGATGTGGATCAAGGCTGCCCCAGGTAGAGAAGCCCAAGGTGTGCTGGCCTGCATGCCGATCTATATGACCCGATGGATTTTATGGTGTGGATCAGGGCTGCCCCAGGGAGAGAAGCCCAGGACATCCTGGCCTACGTGCCGATCTATATGACCCAATTCATAACTAAAGTTATACAACCACACAATAACCAGACCCCACCTGCACTGACACCATTTAATGACTTTTTACATCATCTTTCCTTTGTCTAGTAAAAAAAGTCACATATCCATGCCTTATAAATTTAGCCCTAACCCTCAACACATTGCAGCTCTTCACTGCCCATGGGTCCTTTCCCCATGCTATTCTCTGAATAAAGGAGCACTACTACCAGAGCTTGAGAGTCCAAAAAACCTTTCTTTCGACTCCTTGGCTCACCGAGCCCGCATCAGTAAGTATTATAAAACTAAGTTTTAAATAAATTTAAAATCAACATGTAATTAAGGCTTCATGGAGACTGCAGATTTTCATAGTTATTATAGTTTGTGTTCTTTACCTCTTTGTGCCTTTTGGGCTTGACAATAAGGCAAACTGAAGAATTCTGGGTTTTCTTCCTGCAATTCCTATTAGGTTATCTCAATTTTTTTTATCTTCAGTTGAAGCATATATCAATGGAAGTTAAACACTTCTCTTGTTAGTCACCTGGAAATTTTTGACAGATCGTTGATGGGCACCTGAGTGATACAGTTTTTTATGACACACGAATCAGTCACTCCAACCTCTCCTAGATTTGAAAAATTCTATGTTCTATTCTGAGTGATTTGGCAATTTCTTCTGTCTTTAAATTACTTGGCTTGTGACAGGTAATCTTCTGTACACAATGTAACTTTACATTTCAATGCTGTATCACAATGTAATCTTTTCAAAGACGTTTTAAGCAAAAATTAGGAATCCAGAATTAACTTAAATTCAATTGCCTGTGGAGTTATCAATGCAAGTATCTCTATTGAGGTGACAATCAAAGGAACCTCTGTAAAAAGCTGAGTTCTCACACGCAAAGGCAATGAAAACTTACTCCTTGCCCAGGTGGCCAGCACGTTTCCTTTGACTTTTGTAAGATATATTCCAATTTCAGAAAGAAAGTAGAGAAAAATGTGTAATTTGGAAGACAGGAAAGAACAGATTCTGTGCTACTTAAGTATTTTATCTTCAGTATTGTATTTTATTTCTACTCTTCATAATCTGAAAGATTGTTATTATTTTTCTCTCTAACTGGATGAAAAAAGCATAACGTCAAAAAAATGTAACTAGCCCAAAGTCACATAGTGACACACTCACATACACTTAAAGTGTGGCAGAAGTGGGAATTGAAGTCAGGCATGTCAAAACATAAAATCTATGCTTATTCCATTATGTTTCCTTGTCTATCAAAGTAATATGTGCTATTATACAGATGATTAATTCATTAAATAAAATCTTCTAATTTTCCATTAACATAACTGGCATCTTAAAGAGAAAATCAAAACTTATTAAAACAGAAGCATTTTAGTGATTTAAACATAAATATTCTCCCCACCTCCTCCTTTGATCCATTTCCTTAAGTCCCCATAGAAATCATCTATTTTTGGTCTATTATATATTGCTGTATTTTAGGTGTTCACAATTCGGGCTACTTTTATCTACTTCTACAAAACACTCTTGAATAAAACTTTGCAATCATACTAATTTTTTGTGTCCTCTCTTTCCCCTTTCTAAGGTATTATTGTTAATTGTTCATTATTCTTGTTTCCTGTTTGTTTTCATCTCAATATTTTTATAGTTTCGTATTTTTATCACATTTTAATTGCACCCAAAAGTTGTCCTGGGCAATCATCAAAGATTGTGTCCATGTGGAAAGTATTTGAGTCTTTCTTGATTTGCTGTCTATTTTCATAACTGATGCGGGAACGGTGAGCCGAGGAGTCGAAAGAAAGATTTCTTGGACTCTCAAGATCTGGCAGTAGTGCTCTTTTTATTTAGAGAATAGTGTGGAATAGCATGGGGACAGGACCCATGGGCAGTCAGACTTCTGCTGCCCTGAGTTGAGGGTTAGGGCTAATTTTATAAGGCATGGGTACGTGACTTATTTTTACTGGAAAAAAGAAAAGATGATGTAAAAAGTCATTAAATGATTTCAGTGCAGATGGGGTCTGGTTATTGTGCGGTCATATAACTTTAGATACGAATCTGGCCATATAGATCGGCATGTGGGTGAGGATGCCCTGGGCTTCTCTCCCTGGGGCAGTGCTAATTCATACCATAAAAAAAGTCCACTGGGTCATATAGTTTGGCATGTAGGCCAGGTCACCTTGGGCTTCTCTAGCTGGGGCAGCCTTAATCCACATCATAAACCTTAAACTTATCTACAAAATTACTCTTTTGTTCTTTGATTTTGCTATTTTTGTCTCCATCTTTTCACCTTTAGTTTTTTATCTAGAGCTCAATTGAGCTGTAGTGAATAATATCAGTTTTTGCTCTTTAAATTTCATCTTTTACCCTTTTCCTTGAGAATTCTCATTTATTTTTTATCTCATCACTTTCCTACCTCTAGAAAAGAAAATAAGACTTCCTTCTTATAATTACATTGATCTATATTTCATTTTTTCCTGTTCCCGCAAGAATTTCCTAAACGTCCATATAGTCTGCATAATCAATTAATTTTTTCCAGAACATTTAAAAACACATTGCGTATCACAGTGTATGTTAGCATATGTGTACGTGGATCTTGATTCTACTGCCCTATTTCTATTTGATGTCTCTAACTAGACTATTCACTTGTGAGATCAAACATACTTAGTGTTCTGCTCTTCACGGCATGTTGCAAATGCTATGTTTCAGAGACTGTCTTACAGTTATTTGCATCCATGTTATCCCAAAATAAAGCTAAAATTTCCAACGCAGAAAGACTCTAAATTCTCAATTTTCCCTTTCACTTTGTCTTTACAGGCTCCATGCTAACAGTTGCAGATTTGATCCATTCCATTCCTTAGTTCATTTCCACGATTATATGTCTATAACACAGGACTCACTTATTTTGAACATCTGTGCTACATGAACCCAGCAGTTTTTGAAATATTAATTTAACAAATAGATACTAACTACCAATGATTTTCCAGGTCCTGTATTGTTTGTTGAGCATGATGAGAGTGCCAGCCACTACTCAAAGCACTTCTTATATATTAGCTCATGTCAATGTCCTCTAGCCAAAGACCACCAGGAGCAAACTCCTGGCCACCATGGAAACATGGAGCTGGCCCCTGTGATGGACAGGGCACCCCACACTCGGAAGAGGCAGCCTGCTTCTGCTTGCCCTTTGCCTCTGTTTAAGGACTTGTCTTTTCTTTCTGACAATTCCAAAAGAATTCCGGGCATATATTTAGGTAGGAAGAAGTTACCAGCTCATTTCTTTCTTTTTCCCTTTCTTGAACCAGAGCCAGATATAGCCATTCCTTTATGATAAACTATATCCCCCTTTACCACAGAACCTCTTTAATGAAGAAAACTCTGTTGAGTCTTTCTTTTCTAATGTTCTTCTGATTGCACATTTCACTGTATGAAAACCGGAGCCACATCTAAAGCATATCTAGGCAGCCTCCCTTCTTTATCCCCAAAAGAAAAGAACAAAAATAAGCTAGTATAGTGTTAGGTTTTGAAATGCTTGTGGGTTAGAAATGAATTAAAAGAAAATACTGAAACTCTGTGGAATCCACATTATTCACAGTGTTAGGGGAAGGTGAGAGAGGTAGTTGGCTATAGAGAGAGAATTCTAGACTCACCATATCTAAAGCCCCACAGCAGCCCCTGCTGTATTTTTCATGTTATTTCCATTTATTTGGGGCCTATACCATCAGCTCACTCTCTCTTCCCTTCTCTTACGTTCGTCAGAAACTGAGAATGTCTCTGTAGCAAGTAGAATTCTAATTTTCATAATATTAAGGTATGTTAGGACATAAAATATGCATATACTAAGTTCTGATATGTGACTCTGGACAGGCACCTAAAAAGAAGGTGAACTAGAAAATCTAATTCTCTAATATATTTTCCAAATCCTAAATCATAGTACCCACTTTGCCACCTCAGTTACATGGGAGTCGATCTAGGTGTCCTAGAATCCTTTGCATTATTTCCTTTCCATAACCAATGATCCCCAACCAAACACATATTAGTCACCCCTATAGAAGAGGGATTCTTCACGTGTGTCACCACAGGAGAAGTATTTCCTGATAGCACCATGCATCATTTGCTTTGCTATGACTGCTGGAGAAGGGACAGAGTCTTGGGGTATTAAGCCTCAGGTAAAGGTAGAGCTAAGAGATGCCCAAAGCCTATAAGGCATCAACCAAATATTAGATTATAGATTACATGAAATATTAACTCAACTCACATGGGTTATTTGCAAAAATCATAGTGAGTTTCAGCAGTCCCTTGGAGGGTGACTGAGACACTCCTTCCACTTGTGTTCTATGTCTTTACTTTGGACCCCTAGTTTGTAACAAGTAACCAGATGAAGAAGTCAGGAAATCATATTCCCAAAGATTTGAACACCACCGTGGTTCCTACCAAGTGTAACCTTGGAGATGGGAGCGGAATTATGTTGCGTCCCCACCAGATGACCCTCCTGGAACTTACTGCAAATACGCACAGGAGCCTACAGCCTATAGTCAAATACCAAGTGTGTAGTTCTCTTGGAGGTTATCGTCTGAAAGAAATGTGAACATTTGGCATCTGGCTTGCTGTAGCAATAGGGAAAGACATTTTCTCTATACTATTTGACAAATGTCAGGTGCCAAGGAATGAAGAAAAAGCATTGAGATATTTGGAAGACAGAGATCCATTCAGGAATAGCTTATGCTTAGCACCAAGGTGAGAATAAATAAGTCTAGAAAATGTATACATTGAGTAAGGACAAGACGTTCTAAAGCCTTTATAATGAATGCCAAAGGGAGAGATAGTAGTAGTTAAACGGGTGACTTAAATCACAGGGATAGCAAGATGATAAACCTTTAGGCAAAAATGAGAATTCGTTTGGCTTTCAGCTTTCCATTCTGCCAGTTCTGCGTTTCCCTCCTTCCCCTGAGACCCACAGCCATCTGGTTGAGTAAAGGCCCACAGTGTGGTGCCTCTCCAGCTTGCTGTATTCCTCACTACTTCCAGCTCAACTCTCCCTACCTTTCAAAATTCAGAAATACAACGACGACCTGTTCTCTCTCTCATGGTTCAGCTTTCTGCTAACTGGAGATGTGTGGGGAATGCCAATCCTGGGAACTGGATCTACTCCGTTTTATTCTCAACTCAAAGGTACTACAAACCTATGCTCAAACCTGACATTCTGTCCTCTTCTGGGCACATCTGAATAGACTAGAGGCCCTCTGAAACATTCTCATAATGTCAGAGACAGAGCTGCCTGGTACTATATTGTCTTTACTCACATGTTCTAAGTGTTTTTCTGAGTCATTCTTAGTATTTAGGTTGTAGAGACACTGTTGTCAATCAATTTCTATTGTCTCAAAAAGGAGGCTGTCCAAAATGGAGCAAACTGATCATTGAATATGTAGTTAGATATGGGAAAAATCTTAAATATGCACCATCTAAGTATATTTGAACTATCTTAAAAAAGAAAATCTTACGAGAATTTTACAGGATACAAAAAGATAGGACAGCACTTCTGACAAGAACGTTTTTTTTTTTTTTCCAAGGAAGATTAGCCCTGAGCTAACCACTGCCAGTCCTCCTCTTTTTGCTGAGGAAGCCTTGCCCTGAGCTAACATCGTGCCCATCTTCCTCTACTTTATATGTGGGACGCCTACCACAGCATGGCGTACCAAGTGGTGCCATGTCCACACCCGGGATCCGAACCGTCAAACCCAGGGCCGCCGAGAAGCGGAACGTGTGAACTTAACCGCTGCACCACCAGGCCGGCCCTGAATGGTTTTCTTAATTTTCAGTAGTGTAAAACAATGTGATCAAATGTCCAAAATATAATCATAAAACCTGCCATCTACTTTTCTGTGATTGTACTGATAAATACAGCTTTTCTGTTATACTCTCATTTATTTTGAGCCCTTTCAAATTAATTAAGTTAATTAACCAATAGAAAAATGAATTTAGTAGGAATTGTAAACAGTCAAAGGGCATACTCTGGAAAACCGTCTTTTTCTGAACACTGATATCCAGATTCTCATTGCCACCTCCCAGAGTCAACAACTATTATCAAAGTTCTGATGTGAACATACAGAAATATTGTACGCAAATATATGTGCCCAGTACTATCCTGATTATCTGACACAGATTTATTCATCAAATCCTCATAGCAACCCATGAGTACATATTCTTTTTTTAAAAAAAAAATCATACTCATTTTTCACAAGGATATGAAGGTGCAGAAAAGTTAATAACTTATTCACAGTCCCGTATTTTATAAGCAGTGGAACCATAATTCTACCCCAGAAAGCTCAGTTCCAGTACCACGCACTCCACCACAAAGCTCTACAGCCTCTGAGTAGCACTTGTCATGTCATATTGGATACCATCATGTGCATCTCTTCACTTTACATTCAACAAGAGCTACAATGAGTACCCGAATTAATTTTGCACATTTGTATGAGAATACGTGCACATGTTTTTTGAATCTGTTCTCTCTGTCTGCAAAAGTATGTTAGGAATATAAGAAACCTTTCATGTGTGCGGTTAGATATTAAGCCTTATGTAAAGTCACATTTTATGCCTCATTTTAGAGAGAGGATATAATATGGGAATTGAGCTCCTTTCTCTGCTAGCTCTCAATTATACTTTTATCATAACCCTGTAGGGGAGTGTTTGCTCCTAAATGCAATTGAGAATCTCACTAGAAAAAGAGTAGCAATGTTATTACCCGTAAACAGAAAATTTATTATATTTGCCTTAAGAGGAACAAAAAAGACAGGATAGAAAAAAAGGAAAGGAATTTACTACAATATCACTACATTAATATTGCCTTATTTTGAAATTAGTGTTATTTGAGATGCATATTCCTCACCTTTCACATGGATTACTAATATGTGGCTCCTATGTCTACAGGGCTCACCAGTTTGAGATACAAATGAAGTAATATTAACTCCAATCCTCTACATGATGATTGCTTTGGGGTTCCCCGTATTAGTTTAGCAGCAAATTAGCCCAGACTTTGCCATTCTCCCTCCCCTCTGATATTTCTCAAGGAGTCTATGATGATGTCAGTATCTCGTAGATGCTCCAATCTCCTGGTGGTGCAACAGAGGGATGGGGTATTATATGAATAGTGGCATGGAGGTGTAAAATAGCAAGGAATATGCACGGAACTCTTTAAATAGAGAGAGAAAGAGAGTGTAACACAATGGGATTGCCCTGTGAATAATAAGACACTAAAGGTACAATCAGAGCATAGAAAGTTGCTTTAATAGCAAAGAATATGGAAATTATAGTGATGACTAAACAAAGCAGAGAACAAGATAAAGGATCCTCAGAAGGAAGTGCAGACTTCCCAGGCCCCAGGTACTCACAGTGGGGTAGAGCTTTAACTGTGAACAGCTGTGTAGAGTGAAGGAGCGATGATTCCAGCAAGTGCGAGAGTTTGCTTTGCCATTCTCATGGGTGCTTCATACTCTCCTACCTGCTCCCATGCCAAATGGTCCACACAACTTCCCATACAATTTCTTTTTCCTTTAAGGCCCTCAAGACTCCAAAATCATGTCTTCCTGCTACCAGGTTCAACTTTCTGGTGAGAAATAAATCCACAACTTTCCTGAATTGTTGTTTGACTGGTTGAAGTCAAGGTCAGTTTGCAGGCTTACTATCCTTCAGTGGGCCAGAATTCAGACTTTACTCAAGTCTATTCTCAATCCTCCCCTAAACTAAAATTCCATATTCTCACAATAACAGCTCAGCAGATAGAACATAATTTACATGTCAAGTAAACTCAAACAAATACTGAACTACCCAGAGAGGAGGGCATTAGATTAGCCAAATAAAGCAAAGCGTGTCACCTTCTTTTAACAATTGAATAATCTGGCTTTTTTAATCTTGTGGGAAATCATTCACCAACCAATGTACTTACACTTGCAGGTTTGGCTTTCTTGAAAGACAATTCTCCATGACGTTTTTGCACATCTTGTCCTTTGTTTGGAAGTATCCTGCATTGGTGACTGTATCACAAATAGACTTGGAAAATAGAGATAGTGTCTGCCTCTGGGCAGAGAACAGATTTGTTTCCTGATTAGGATAATTAAGATAATGTCTCCGTCTCTGGGGGGAAGTTAGACAGGTTCACTAGCATCCCCTTTAAAGAATTGGGGTTTCCTAATCTCAGGGTTCCTCGGCTGTGGCACAAACACACTGTGCGTGCGGTACCCACCTGGGCCTGCCTCTGCATTGCCGCCATGGGACTTGAAGGAGTAGGGGAACTGACGCAAACATGAGAATCATGCTGCCTGCCATGCCGTGAGTAACAAGGTCCCGTGTCTCTGACCCGGGAAGTCTGTGTCTTCTGCCAGAGTCTGGGAAACTGGCAGGCTAACTCGTTAGTCTGCAAAACGGGTAAAATCTCAGCGCCTTCGCTGTTCTTGATGGGCTTTTCTCCAATAAAACTAATATTCTCTTCTTTTTTTTTTTTTTTTTTTAAGATTTTATTTTTTCCTTTTTCTCCCCAAAGTCCCCCCGGTACATAGTTGTGTATTCTTCGTTGTGGGTTCTTCTAGCTGTGGCATGTGGGACGCTGCCTCAGCGTGGTCCGATGAGCAGTGCCATGTCCGCGCCCAGGATTCGAACCAACGAACCACTGGGCCGCCTGCAGCGGAGCGCGCGAACTTAACCACTCGGCCACGGGGCCATCCCCTAATATTCTCTTCTTTAACTATCATCAAGGACAGTTTATAAACAAAACAAATTCTAATTTAATCACTGTTTTCTTTTTGATATGCAGTTTGTCACTACTTATCTTCTAGCAGTTTCTCCTCAGACTTGCATTTTTATCCCTTCACAGACTACCCAAAAGCAATTATGAAAGCATTCTGGTTTTTGACAATGATAAGGCATTGTAGGCTTAGGTTGAATATTTCTACCCTAAATAGAGAACCATCTATTCTATAAAAAGTTCTGATGCTATTTAAGAGTATTGAAGACCAAACTCTGGACACCAAACTAGGCATGATGATGTTGTGGCATGTCAAGAAAATTTCACTTTTTGTCCAAGGCTCATGAATTCATGCTTGTAAAAGTTTTTTTTTTTTACCTTGCTCTTAAATTAGAGTTTATTAATTTCATTTTTTCTCTCCCCATTCGCTTCTATGCTGTATAATATGTTACACCATGTGTTCAAATCACAATGTGCTCCTCTCTACCTCTTTGGAAGTTTCTATTTTCCTTTTCCTTTAAGGTCTTTGGACTGGCTTCAAAGTGCATGAATCCAAATGATACTTCATATCGATATCTCCAAGAGTAAAAGAAACTCTCAACTTCTCTGTACCATCCAGAGTTACGTTTCAATCAATAGCGAGTCCCTTGCTATAAAAATCCCAAAAAAATTATGTGCTTCCAAAATCCTTTTAAGAGGTGGAGGAGCAGATTCTAGGATGGATTTCCAGAAATAACTACTAGAACCACACCACAAAACAGGTCTGTCTGGTAACTGCTCTTAAAGAACAGTAGGGAGCTGAGGAAATGGGAAACCATTATTTCCAACAGTTGCCTTCACAAGCACACTACCTTAGCTCTGATCTGGAGAGCAAGAAGCCATCACCAGGACTGTTTTCTGAGGGAAGGTATGGCTCTAACTAGAATAAAGGGATCAGCAAGTCATTACCACAGCTGACATCTCCAGAGCAGTGAAGCACCTGTTCAGTCTGCAATGGACACCTGCGGCGATACAACCTCCCTACATAACACAGTAAACAGTTCCAAATCTGATCCTTGCACAAATGCATCTGCTTGGCACAAACTAAACCACATCCAAAAACGGAGCTACGAGAAAACCTTAGTGGGAAGGTGTAGATTTCAGCCTTCTAATGTAAAAAGCAAAATAGAATGCAATTGGAAAGATGTTGAGTGAGTCACTCTATGGCATCCACCATGGTCCTGCCTTCTGGCAACATCAATATGTATCATCATTCTCGTTTATTTTGAAGAATAGCAATAAATTATCTGCTTAAAACCCTCTATTAGGGTTAAACTCTCTCCCGTTTAAATCCAGTTGTCAGAGTGACTAACAAGTAGCAATCTGGCTCCCTTTTAATTCTTTGAACTAGTTTTCTTGCATCACCACCAGCCCCACTGCCACATATTTTCCAACCATGCCAGCCTCCTCGTAGTTCCTTTAGTAGGTCAGGCACACTCCCACCTCACAGCCTTGCTGCTCACCTGCCCAGAATGTCTTCTCATTACGGAATGATATTTGCATGGCTTCTTGTTTCATGTTCTTCAGCTTATGGTTCTTCAAATCTCACTAAATCAGTGAGACCTTTCCTGATCAACTTACTTAAGTTGCATCCTCCTCAACCTCCCTCCTTCTAGAATTCTCAATCCTTCTTTCCTACTTTATACAGAACTCAGCATTATTCTAGCACACTATACATTTTCCTTATTCATGGTGTATATTTTCTTCTCTTCCTACTAAGACGTAGGGCTAGGAGTGCAGAAATTATATTTTGTTAACTATGATATCTACAGTGCCTAGAACTATATCTGGCATATAGTAATTGCCAGTAATTGACAATTACAAAATTACAAATTAGTGAAGAAGGAACAAACAATAACTTGCTCCCACATAACGTAATACATTGACAATCCGTTGTACAAATAAACATGCAACTATTCTCCTCTCCTTTGGGGAAATGTAGCATCTTGTGAGTCACCACCCTTCTCCAAGAGCTATTCTTTGCTCCTCTGTTTCAGTCACAATTTTATCTTGATATATTTTGAGCAATTAACTAAATAATAAGCTTAACTACCAGCAAAATTCCTTACATAAAATACGGGAAAAGAAAATGAAAAAAAGAAAATTGATTAGTACTAATAAATACATAATAAATCAAGGAGAAAATATAGATATCTTATAAAATCTTTGTTTCTACAACTGGACACAGATTGTAATTAGCATTTATAAATTCATTATTCTGCTACCTATTTGATATTGCCTTTGACCTCAGTCAAAGTTTTGTTGATCAAGGTTTTTTACTTGATATCTGAGCCCACCTTTCATTCCTGAGATGCTGGATTCTTAAAGATCCTGCTCACATGTGATTGCTATACCTTTCATTAAATTTTACCACTCTAGTAATTGTAGGCTCTGAGAGGATCCCCTGGGTTTTAGACATACACTTCTATGCTCTTTACCTAGTAGCCTCCCTACATCCCCTTGATAATCAGGATTAATTACCCCAGTAATAGAGTATCTCTATTTTTTTACATTAGATTATGCAAGAGGAGGCCTTAACAAGCTAGCGTCAATCTTATCTTCCCAGTTCAGTGGAATCTCTGTTGTTTCCTCTGGTGGAAGTTGTCTTTTCTTAGGAACTGAGAACCAGAATAAAAAAAAGTGGGAGCACATATTTTTCTAGTGAGTGATTCGGTGTGATGGTGAAAGGTACGACTTTCACTTCTACCCCTTGGCTCCCAGAGCCACCTACTATGGTGTTAGAAAAATAAGTACCATATTTTTCATAGTGCAGAGAACATATCATACTTCTAGAGGATAAGATTTTAACTTTGTAAAGCATTTCTTTCAATAGATTCAATATCTTCACTAGGCTAAGCCACCATTTTCCAAGACCTTGATTGGTACGTGGTAAGATGAATTAATATTATAGAAATTAGCCCATTATCTCTCTTTTATTTTTTCCTGTACAATGATCTCCTTACAACAGAAATAAGATTGTGTGAGACACAATGATGGTGAATAAAGCATTCAGTAAGTTCAACAATGATGTTGCTTGGAGAAACATGAGAAGGAGGGAAAGCAAATCTATATCATAAACTATCTTCCTCCACCACATGCCCATAGGGAATTTTCCTTGGAGCCGCAGGTGCCTGTTCAGGAGAAGTGGCAGTGCAGGAGAAATGAATGTCTTGAGAATGTAAACAAGTTTATCAGCAATTTTTTGCACTTCCAGGACCATCTTAAGCCCAATCTAATTTATACTGCTACCTCTTGGTGATGTAAATTTGTTGGTATCTCCAATTCTGTAGGCTGAAAACCATATAAAATTCAGTTACTTTCAGAAAACTCGTGTCAGATGGTCATTTAGTATTCTCTACCAAGTATTCAAAACAAGCCAAATCAGATTCACAAAAAAAAAAAAAATAGTTATTTTCCAAAGAGGTCATGGCTTTACTTCAAAACCTTAAGACTATTCAGGACTTCTCCTATAGAAGTTTGTTAGAAGTTCCATACAGCATCCCATTAGTCGCAGACACTTTGATCACCACTAGATGTGCTGGCTCCTCAGAGCCAAGAGACTGAGATCAATTTTTTGTGTGATGGATCTCCCATCCTTGCCATACATGTGTCTCAATAAGCATCTAGGTCCTGGCTACTTCTATTAATTACGTCCTATAAACATGATGCTGTCAATGAAATGAACAAGAGTGCTGCCCTGTTGAATAGTGAGATGACTGACTAAAGCATGGCATAGAGCCAAAGGTGATGTAGACCTGAATCAAGACAGTAAAGGTATATTGCTGTCCCTCCCTGGTGAAAGCATGCTGCTCTGGAATCTTAGTTTATTGGTAGAGAGAAAAGTAACATATTTCAGTAGTTGCATATCAGGTACCAGAGTCTCTGTTTATTTGCTCCAGTAACCAGACCACATCTGGAATAGCAGCTGCATTTGGAGTTATCAGTCACTAAACTTAAAATAACCCACTGGATGTGCCAAACTGATGAGTTAAATATGCATGTAATCACTAATTATAAATAAATTACAGCAACTAGAAGAAATATACTTTTGCTGTTATAAGTCAGGATAATGGTTACTATCAGGAGGATAATGACTAAAAGGGAAGGAGGACAATTTTGATGAGCATATTTAAAAATTGCCATCATCTCATCCCCCATCACTCTCCATGGAACTTCAGATCCCTTTACTCTGTTTTGTTTACCTCTGTTATTATGTTTATAAATTGTAGTCTTCTCATCCTGTTTACCTCAGTGTAAGTTCCACAAGAGCAGAGATCTTAGGGTGTTTGAGCACAAATTATCCAAAGAACCTAGAAAATTTCTAGCCCATAATAAACTCTCTATAAATCTTTGTTGAATAAATACCTAATTTTCATTTCTGTAAAAGAGATCTGCTTTTTCTCTATGGAAATTTTTAGGACTTTCTCGTCATTTTTAATGTGCCCAATTTTGAATTTTTCTTCTCTATCCTATTTCAGACTTTGATAGCATATGTCTTTCTTTAGTTTTGAAAAATACTTTAACATTGTTCTTCAAATATTACTTCCCTCCAAATCACCGTCTTTATTTTGACAAGTCTATTTTTCATGTCTAATATTTCCAGTTAGTTCTTCGTCAAGCTACTTGATCTTATTTTGTATTTGTTATAGTTGCCCTTGTTTCTCAGATGATGTGTTATTGTATTAGTCTCCTTCACTGTGTCTATTCCATTAGAAGTGCTTCCTCTAGGAGCTCTCGCATAGTGAGTTTTGGGGTCTTTGAGAGGATCCAGTGAATGATACTCCCTTTCCTACCCACGTGCTGAAGGAATTAAGATATAAAGTAAAATAATTATCAGTTAAAGAGCCCAACACATCACCTTTATTACTAATTAAACTGATGTTGGAGAACATGACTTACATCCGTGGGCAAATGGCCTGACTGATACTGAATCCCAGAATTAGATGGACTTCACTTCCCAAGCACGGGAACAGCCTCTCCACTGAGGGGCATGGAAAACTTTGGGTGTGAAAAAGGAAGGGCTAACACGTGTGGTCTGAAGGCAGCCTCACTCTCAAACAAGAAAAGAGGAAGAGCCTGGGCTACACATGCCCTGCTTCTCCTTCCAAAATCCGCCAGTCACATATGATATGTCAAGCCTCTGGATGAAATAAGCAAGGAGGTGGATGGAGTCCACAAGCTAAGAGCAAGTTGACTTTCCTTGGAAGGGAGCTGGAAAAAAGCATCTCCCCCATCCCACTTGCATATCTCAGTTCTTTATTCTCTCTTCACTGGGTTCAAACCTTAAGTCTCTAATGTACAAAGCCTATGACTCTTCCCTTAGGGATGAGATCAGCAATCAAATATATCTGCTGTATTTCACACCAACCAACATTTGGATACTCTGCTAGGACCATGAGTGTGCTGCACAGATTTTTCCCAGAAGCCTCTGAAGTGAGCATGAACAGAAAATAATTTAATTAACTTTTGAGCCGCTCTGTGTACAAGACCGACAGCTCACTCTGTGGTCTAGTTCCCACCTCGCCTTAAAGTAGACACAGTCACATTATCCAGCAGAATCTATTCAAGGATCTGCAATGAAATCAAAAGACAACATGAAGTCACTCTAAAAATAAAATTCCTATATTACAGTTGCCTCAAATTTGCAAACAAACTCCTACTATGAAATTCTCAGGAAGAATTTAAAGTCCAAAAACAAAATCCATTTGCAAGTTAAAGTTTGCAGATAACAAAATCCAATGGAATTGAAGTCAGAAAGCAGATTCTCTGAGCCTTGTGAAGTAAAGTTCGTATGCATTACGTCCAGAGTTCTCTCTTCTCAGATTTTAATTCTGATCAGCCTCACCCAAATATGTTTTCAGTGCCTCAGGGGAGTGGGAGCTCTTTTGAGGAGCTGCAGCCTGGACTGTCTCTGGCTGCAACAGGTCTGTGAAGTTGCACCAATCCAATACCACATCTTCCATGACACTCACTTTTATAGAGAGATATTCATAGGAAACAAGAGATTACCACAGCAGTGACCCATGGGCATTAAATTTAGGGGGAAAAAACCAAACATTCTTTAGACCCTTAAACGATTATCCCAGACTAGATCACGCTCCCCAAATCTAACACCTGGAGTAAGCACAGACTGAGCCAGAAACTCAGTGGTTTCAACCCCAGGAAGGCAGAGAAAATGGTCAGTCTGTATCAATTGCCTGGACCCCTGACCTACAGACATAAAATGATTTTGGAAAAAATCTCTCGGAAAGAGGTTGTTTCACATGATAAAGGAATCATATCTGGAGAAAAACCACCTGTTCACTCTATTTGCTTTTTCAGAGAATGGCATTGGAGAAACTACTCCCTTCTTGCAAAGTTTAGCAAATTGCAGTGGTAGCAGCTGCAGTCACTAGTTTATATTTAGGGTATCTTTCTTCTATATCTGTCCAAACCTCCTAATGTTCATTCCCTTTGGCAGCCCAGTACTGAATTAAATGGATCGTGTAAGAAGTTACGTTCAGTCCAGTGTCATTTTGACTGTTTCTGCATTGCTAAAGAATTATGTCTTGCTAAAGAATTGCTTATGTCTAAGAAACTGCCTCCCTGGAAAGAGTTCTTCAAGTAGAACCAATTGGAACCATCTATTGGGAGTGTTTTTGAGCCTGTGGACAAGTACACAAATCCAAGTTTGGCTCCTCCACAAGTTTCTATGTGGTGCAGAACACAGAATGGGATTTGAGGCAGCCAATCTCATGCTGTCTCCCCGGGACTGGCACCAGCCTTTCACTTTGTTGTCTGTTATATGCAAACCTCAGCTGTGTTACATTTGAAAAACAGTCAACATTTCTCTGCCCTCAAATGCCAAGCTTGAATAAAGTTTCTCTTTTTCATGTAATCACGTCCTTGTTTCAGTGCCCCCTTCTTAAACGGACTTCTACAGCCCACTAGCATCTTTTTTTGATCCCCTCATGACCAGCACGTGTGGACTAAGGACAGCTGCTCAAGCTACAGAAGGATGCATGTTAACTTCATCTGTGCAGCCAGCCTAGCATTTGGCTCCAGCCACCCAAGTCTTCTGCTCCCATGACTTTGCTCAGGTTCTCGCTGCTTTGATTCAGATCTTCTTTGTGAAGCCTTGCTTCTGTGGAAATAATCAACTATGATCAAAGGTACCAAATCGTAAAGACCTCAGGGATCAAGGCTTGAAGTCTCTTGCTCTGTCTACAACAGTTAAATCAACTGTAGAGGCCAGCCCGGGGAGGGTAGCAGTTAAGTTCACACACCTGGCTTTGGCAGCCTGAGGTTCACCCATTCAGATTCTGGGTGAAGACCTAGCATTGCATATCAAGCCATGCTGTGGCAGGCATCCCACATGTAAAGTAGAGGAAGATGGGCACAGATGTTAGCTCAGGGCCAGTCTTCCTCAAAAAAACCCCGAAGTCAACTGTAGGTTCGCTGCATGGCTCACTCTAAGCCTCCAAAAGACAATTACAAGATTATAATGTTTCATAGATTACAAGGCAAGGTTCTAAATGCACCACCCTGAACATATTTTCCCCTCAATATTTTGTTCCCCAAGTTCTCATTTTGCTCATTTCTGAAGATTCCAGCCCAAGATGAGCCCCAAATTGAATCCATTCCCTAAACTGGGATTAGCAAACTTTATTCCTATAAAGGGCCACTTAGTAAATATTTTAGGCTTTGCAAGACAAGAAGCAGACTCAAGGATATTATATAGATATTTATATAACCACTAAAATATAACCATTTAGAAATGTAAAAGTCATTCTAGCTCACGAGCTGTACAAAAACAGCCAGTAGGCTGAATTTGGCTCCAGCCTATAGTCTCCTGTCACCTGCCTTAAAACGCAACATCCTCATTATCTAAAATCCCATTGATGTACCCTGTTTAAACGCAATCACGAAATATATTAAATATTTCTTTAAAATGTTCTCAGTTATCATTTGGCGTTTTCTAGTTTCCTGTCATCTATTCTAATCACATTGTTTCTCCCACTTTAATTTAGTCACAGATTTAAATTACAAATGAGACCTTTCAATTCAAAGTTCCAGCTTCTTTTCTCTGTGATATCTTTAGCAAAAGCACCTTTTGTGAGAAGCCCAACAATGTGGATAGTAAACAATCTATCAGAAAACCTGCAGTAATTAGTACTCTGGCCCTACATCACAGGAAATTTGTATTGTATGGAAAGTACTTGAATTTAAATAAGAAGGCATACTTTTTAAAATAATGAGGTAGTGAAATTGAGATAAATGTGTAATAACATAAAAATTCTTTTTATATAGGAAAAGGTTTTGTTATTCAAATTTTGTCTCTTCAGTCTGAAACACCAATCTCTCTGCCATAACTACTCCCATCTGGGAGCTTCAGGTTCTCTCCTGGGACCACAATTTTATGGCGTGACCTTTTCATTCTCTACAGTACACTTTCAGATCTATTAAAAATTTTTTTTTAAATATTAAGCATATAAAAATTTAGGAGACAGATTTTTATTATATCTGACTCCATATTGGATGTTTGACTGCCAACAGTTTTCACGTCCCACCTTCCCCTCCCTCCCTGTTGTCCCACATCTGAGCAAGCTGTTAAAAAAAAAACCCTGGAGGTCCCTCTTTGCGCACAGGTGAGAAATTCAACCCACACCAACCCTGCCCCCACCCCAGGTCTCACCCCCATCCACAATAAAACCGAAGTCACTCATTTGTCCCTTCACTCAAGCTATTTGGGACCAAGTTGGATGCCTGCCCTAGTCTCCCCAGAAAGCCTCAAACGCAACTAACAAAGCTTTTGTGGTGCTTTTTGACTCCACTTAAGTCCAGAGAAATCACTTTTAATAGTTACCAAATTAATTATGAATCATCATGTGCTATAATTATTCCCATATTGCAATAGAGCAGACAGACTGACACCAAGAGATTTTTAGTTCACGTAAGTTGTAAGTGCAGAAATTCTGAAACTGGTTTATGTGTGTGGATCTGTGACATGAATCTGAGTTCTCTAATGTCAGAGCTCATGAGTTTCCACTGTAGTTTGACAGTTGATTTGTGTGTGTGCATGTGTGCATGTGTGCGTGTGATTCTGAGTCCAAGGCCATACTGAGTCAATGGTAGTGAAACAGAAAATTGAGTTTATGGCACTAAAAATGTTAAAATCAAGAAGCCCAGTAAGAGAAAGGCTCAGTAACTGAGTCCCGTATCTTAACATTCCCTTTAAGAAGTAACGTCACCCACAAGTTGCCCCAGGGAACTCAAGGGTGGGTTTGGAAGCACTTAACTGTTGTTCCAAATTTTTTTTCCGTTTTGTTATGTTAGGAAGATGCAACCACCAACCACCCTGAACCAGACCAAGCCTCGTCATGGGAGCTACACCCAACACCTTTGCCTTATTTTTAATGCTAAGATCTCTCCAGGAGGAGCTTAGGGCTCGTTACTGTAACCTGCTGTGTATGTGGAAGCATGTTGTCCAGCTGAGCCTGAGCAAAAGGATACCCACCTCTCCCTTTTGAATATTCATTCCCTATCCAAAATAAGTGTCCTTGCTTCCTTTTGTTTGGGGACGCCATGACTATGGAAATGATTCCTCATGGTCTCCTATTTGCTGCAAATATACTTTGTGAGACAACTACTTCTGGTGGAGAGTCGGATTTAACTCGCCAGGAGGGAACCCACTTTGGTTCGGTAACAGTAAGCTATTCTATCAAAGTTATTGGAAGGGAGGAATTATAGTTTGCAAAATTAGAGAGAAAGTAGCTTATGAATGCATTTCCTTTGATGTTACTCACCAAAAAGTGATGTAAAAATCAGTGCAATTAGTTACTGTCATCTGTACCAGTATTGTTCCTTTTAATACCTAAAGCCTTCCATTCTAATTGCAGAGGAAAGCAGCAAAAGCAGGGCTACTAAGATCCACAGGAAACAACAAACATGGGAACAAAGCAGTCAGTGAACTCTCTGAGATCATTTAAAAACCGATATTGGGATGGACCATATGAAATTGCCAATAGTCAAACAACTTTATTTTGGTTTTCCAAAGCAGAATTCCTGACTGAAATCATTGTGGAACAGTTGCATTTCTAAAATATAAAAATGAAGAAAGTGACAAACGGTTTTCTTCTGAAGTGAATGTTATATCCACAAATGGCAGGACTGCCCCACAACAGCTGTACCGCATCACAGTGCTGCTACTGCTTTTTAATAATGCAAAGATCCCCTTAAGTTTGTAAATAAGCCATTTTTCTCTTTTTTTTTAAAGATTGGCCCTGAGCTAACACGTTGCCAATCTTTTTTTTTCTTCTTCTCCCCAAAGCCCCCCAGTACATAGTTGTACATTCTAGTTGTAGGTCCTTCTGGTTGTGCTGTGTGGGACGCCACCTCAGCATGGCTTGATGAGCAGTCCTAGATCCACACCCAGGATCCTAACTGGCAAAACCCTGGGCTGCCAAAGCGGAGCACAAGAACCCAACCACGTGGCCACAGGGCTGGCCCCACATTTTTTTCATTTATTGTAATCAATTACAATTCCTTCTTCTCCTTTTAAAACTTCCCACAGTGAGGTGAGAAGCCATAATGAGAGAGCTACTGGAAAGTTTTTAAGGAAAAAATCTCCCAGTAAAAGACCAGTTCGTTTTGTAAACAGTGAGACAAAATTCTTTTCTGTGAAACCAATACCTTTTTGAAATTTTGGTGCAATTGCATGAAAAATCAATCGCGTTTTGAAATCTTACTTCTCCTGCCCCATCCCAGAAAAGTGGATCAGCTGCAACCTAAAATAGTTTTTATTTACATTCTAGTCATTGTCTTTTTTATGCTAGCATGGAAACTCTACAATATTGGGATGGGTTTCAAATTTACATCTATTAATCACCTAGGAAAACAAACATTCTATTTCTTTACTGATAGAGACCAAGAGGTGAAAGGGTACACTGAATTTGGAATACTGATTTTACGATAATTGGGGTATTCATTCCTCCTTTGCACTAATGACTTTCCCTTTTATTTTCAAGGGTTCTCTTCCATTCACGGTAAAAAAATTTTGTTATTCTTATTAAAGAAATAGTTCCATTTCATTAAACTGAGCTTATTAAAAGCATTCTACTTACAAGGCATTAGGTGATTTGTATAGTTTTGCTATTGGTAAACTTTTTCCCAAGTATCATACATTTCTTCCTTTAAGGAACAATAAAAAACACCTGAAACATGTCTGTATCAGTCAGGGTTCTCCAGAGAAACAGAACCAATTGGGAATACCACACACACACACATATATGTAAATAGATATAGAGATGAGAGAGAGAAATAGATTTATTTTAAAGAAGTGGCCGACACGTTCATGGGGGCTGGCAAGTCTGAAATCTCTAGAGCAGGCCAGCAGACTGGAAACTCAGGCATGAACTGATGCTGCAGTTTTCAGGGAGAATTCCTTCTTCTCTGGGAAACCTCAATTTTTGCCCTTAAGGTCTTCAACTGATTGTAGAAAGCCAACCCATATCATCAAGAGTAATCCCTACTTACACTCAACTGATTGTATGTGTTGACTGCAGCTACAAATACCTTCACAACAACACTTAGATTAGCATTTGATTAAATAACTAGGAACTATATCCCAGCCAAACTGACAGCTAAGATTAACCATTACAATGCCTTTTTGTTTTTTTTTTAATTCCCGGTTCTAGCAGTAACTAGCTGTGTGACTTTACACGTTACTTAACTTCTCTGTGCCTATTATTGGGGAAATTAAACAATCTTGACAACAAAAGATCCCCTCATACCAGTATAGAAGAGAAGATGAGAGAGAGTATTGGTGAGTAAGCATTACAAATTTACATGCATTTAAAGATAGCACAAAAATGTCCATGAAGTCTGGAGAGAATTTCATACAAGTGTTTACAGAAAAGTAAAAGGGAGAACAATTAAGCATTTCTTATCTCCTTGAGAGACAAAAGGATTCACCTTGTGATTGTCTCCTGTATTCCTCACGAGGGACTTCCAAGTTAATCTTGGAGGGTTGTGTTTACAGATCCAAGGATCAGAAGGTCCAGGACTATAGCTTGTGAATTCAAAAGGTCTGGCCTCTTACTGGGCCTCCTATGTTTATAAGTGGGCACACCGAGGGAGAGAGAGTGGACAGCAGTTGGCTCCCTCCTCTTTGTTAAACAGAGAAAGCTTGGTGATCTTACCCTCATATGATTTTTCTCTGTAAAATGATGTAATAGTATAAGTATAAAAGTAGAATAAGATTGTTGAAGGGATTAATAAAATGAATTCAAAGAAAGAGCTCAAAACAATGCCCAACTCATAGTGGCCTCAAGTAAACAGCAGGTATTGTTACTTTACTTATGTTCTGCTTTGTTGTGCTCTTTGTTGGGTGACTTCTGTCCTGGTCCCTTAGAAACAAAAATGCAGACCTAATACTATTGTTTGTGCCTTTATTATTACTTACCTAGAGTTTTTCGATAATCTCTTCTATGCCTCCCTGCCTTTCATATTGCTTTCTTTAAATCCACCCTCCACACAGCTACCTCCTTGAGCTCCCTGTACACCCACCACCACCCCTACCCACCATTTCCGTTACAACATCTCAGTGGCTCACCATCAACTAGGAGAAAATCCAATTTTCTTAGTATGACCAATAATGCCCTCTAACTTGATCATGCCTCCCAGAACAGTCACAGCTCTTGGTTCCCCCTGTTGCAACTTTCATGAGTCACTAATGCTCAACTTCTATGAAAGCTGACACCACCATATATTGGTTCATGCGGTCAGTCCCCACTGCCTAGGATGCCCCCTTTTTTCTCTTCCTGTGTCCTCTGACCCTTACCTCATCTCATGCTACTCTTTCCCCTCCATCAATACATTCCAGCCACACCGGCCTTTATGGAGTCTCTAGGCCAAAAGGCCTTTAGCCACACTCTTCCTTTTGTTCTAAGACTCTTCTCACCACCCCATCTTTTATTCTGAGGATCCAACTCCTGTTTAAATCTCACCTTTTCAGAAGGCATCTGACCTTCTAATCTAAATTTGGTAGCTCTGTGGCCTTTTTATAAAGACCAATTTTTTCCATCAGATCATATATCCTAAGGTGTAATTGTATATTTATTTTTTTGTTTGTTTTTAATGTACAGCTCTCCTACTAATTCTAGTAGCTTCTACTAAGCTCTATGAAAGAAAAGGCAATGCCTGTGGTGTTTACCACCAAATGCCCATCACCCAAAAAGAATGCCTGGCATCGCTGAAGATTTGCTAATTGAATGAATGAATATTTGAAGAACAAGATGGTACCATTATTAGTCCCATGTGGTAGGCTTATCCAATATTTATTCTGTACTCTTCCTTACAAACAGAATCCCAATTGCATTTGGTGCATCAGTATGGTAAAATTCTGTTTTTCCGGGGCTGGCCCTGTGGCCGAGTGGTTAAGTTTGCACGCTCCACTGCAGGCGGTCCAGTGTTTCGTTGGTTTGAATCCTGGGCGTGGACATGGCACTGCTCATCAAACCACGCTGAGGCAGCGTCCCACATGCCACAACTAGAACTACCCACAACGAAGAATATGCAACTGTGTACTGGGGGGCTTTGGGGAGAAAAAGGAAAAAAATAAAATCTTAAAAAAAAAATCTGTTTTTCCCTGTCTCTGCCTTTTCCTCTTCTCTTTACCCCTTCATCCTGCCTAGGACATTGCACTTACAAGGATGTTGGTAGATGAAACTGGAAGCAGCCTCAGTCCTTGGTGGTACTGTGGAGCTACGATGCTATGCATACATCGTGGGAAAACCAAGGTAAAGCCACACATGTTGAAGTATAGAGCCCATGGAGACGTTAGAAACAATCTAGTCCAAGCCTGCCTTTTATAAATGAGGAAAGTGGGGTCCAGAGAGGTTACTCAGTCAAAGTCTTATAAAGAGTAAGGAATCAACGTAGGATTATAAACCGGTTTCCTTACTCTCGGGCCAGTGCTTGGTTATAACTTCTCTTAGAGTCTACAGTTTGTTGCTGTTGTTTTTTCCTATGTGGAAGTGTTGAAATTTCTGCATAGCGTTTTCCAGGAAGGTGACATACAAGAAGGAGCCATCTTGTCACTAAAGGGAGTAAAACATAGAGGAAGAGTCTGACTTAATAACATGGAAAGAAGTGGAGACAAAAGTGAAAATTATGTTTTAAGAAGAGGCAGACTTTTTTTCAGCACTCAGAGAACATATACTGGTCTGATTTAATGGAAAATCTTCTTTTGAAGAAAAGGAATAAGTAATATTTACTTGTATTAGTTTTGAAAGGAAAGAAAATTTCCTAATATATATATGTGGACTTAGAATGAACTGCATCTAATACAAGCTGCCAGTTTCCAAACACGTAACACCATTCCAATGATGCAATAGCAGTGCTGTTAGATTTACCATAAAATATTGCTATTTCAATCATGAAAAATATTGGTAATTTTTCCTGAAAAAAGTTTCTAATACACTCATATGGCTTAGCCAATTTGACATTGCATGTGAAATTACATCAGCCTTATGGCCCATCAGAGAGAATAAGAATGTAAACCAGATACAATAGTGTAGTTGGACTCAAGGAAAAGAGAGAGAAAATATCTTCTATTATATAGAAATACAGAATACTCCCACACAAGTGAAGTTCACAGTGATCTTACAATTGTGTGGGTTAGTGGAGAAAGCCATGTTGGGTGTTACATTTAATATAATCTAGAACACCCTGAAATCAAGCACGTACAACACCAAAAGAATCACATATGATTACATCACAGACTAGAATAGTGTCTGGTACAGGATGTCTTTTGAATAAATATTGTTGTATAAATAAAGTTTCTCACCCAATCAAGATTGTATAGGAAAGGAATATATAGTTCCTTCATTGGGAATGAATACACTGTATTTATCTGGCTGCTTTCTAAAATTCTAAGTGATGTCTAGGTGAGTTCCTGTAATACCATTTTAGCCATGAAAACAGACACCATTCTAGATATTTCAATGCAAAGTGGTAGACTTCTTCGCAAGGCATTGATGAGTTACAAAATTTTTTGAGGCTTATAGGAACAGAAATGGGGTGGGAATAGGGAGTCAGGGAGGAAATGGGCACATTCTATGGAAACTAGGAATTGTGGGAAGCTCCTACCATCGCTGCAGGAGACTGCATTTATGTGACCGCCATTGACTTGCGGCCAGCCAGAAGCCTGTTTTTATCTTCTGCTACTGCAGAGAACCCCTCCAAAAGAGCCTGCCCTGGTCAGCTGCCTCCACGTCTGTGGGAGCCCACAGAAGTTCTAAGTCATTTTCCCCTCCCAGTCCTCCCAGTCTCAGACAGGATGCCTTCCATTGGCAGAACCTAAACCTGAACACTGTTAGCAATAGAATTTTGCTTCCTGCAACTGTGGGGGTTATTTATCTATCTGCACTGCACAGTTTTTAGGTAAATAGTAGTGAGGAAAATAGACACAGTTCTAAAACTGTTATCATGGAAAACTCATTCCCTATGGGAAAAAGATAATTACAAAAACATTAAACTTAAGCTTATATATATATATATACACACACATATATATAAAACATATACTTTATGTATCATATATAATACCTATATATAAATATTAAAATATATATTTATTCATATTATACTTAACATCTATTTCCTTAATGTATATTGCCTATTACATGTCAAGCACTATTCTAAATCCTTTAAATGTTTCAATTAACTTAATCCTCATAAAACACACATGTGATAAGCACTATGATCATTTCAGGTTTTATAGATGAGGAAACTGAAGCATAACGAGGTTAAGTAACATTTGCCCAAGTTCACACAGCTAATCATTAGCAAAACTGGTATTTGACCACAGGTTGTCTGGCTCAAGTCTATGCCCCTAACATGCCCTGCTGGCCATGCCTCTACCACCAGGACTAGGACAGGATGGGTAATATGCTGCGGCAGCACATAGAGGGAAAAAAAAAAAAAAAAAGCCTAACCTAATCTGGAGGACTCCAGGGAAGGCTTCTAGGAGAAAGTGATATTCGAGGGAAGGCCTCGAGGATGAGTGAAAGTGGGCTGGGTGAACAGGAGGAAGAGGGCATATCCTGGAAGAGAAGCTATATTCTGAGGCACCAACAGGCTTGGCTGTGTACACAAAACCAAGCAAAAGCCAGTGACACTGGAGCAGAGTGAGTGCATAGGAAAATGGCAGGAAATGAGCCTGGAAAGGAACCTGGACTCCTTTTCTGGAGCCAGGCATGGCACTAGGCATGTAACACTTGCAGAGCTCTAATATGAGCTTTAGGGGAACTAAAGACGGCAGCTAAAAGGTGAATTTCCTGCTGCACGCCCCATCCAAATAACCACCTCTGTTTCAACATAAACTTCAGCTGTGTGCAGACCAAGTTTCATGGATAGACTAGCAGCCTATGCAACATTTTTCAGGTGATGCCTCAAATCTTACCATTACAGGTTGATTCCACAAGATGAACACCAGTACTGTTTTCAACTTTATTAAGGTATACTTAATATACAAAAAGTAGCGCTTTTTTTTTTTTTTGCAGGGAAAGATTCGCCCTGAGCTAACATCTATTGCAAATCTTCCACCTTTTTCCCCCTCCCCAAAGTCCCAGTGCATGGTTGTATAGCCTAGTTGTAAATCTTTCCAGTTCTTCTATGTGAGATGCTGTCACAGCATGGAAACTGACAGACAGGTGGTATGGTTCTGCAACCAGAAATGAACTTGGGTCACCGAAGTGGTGAGAGTGCTAAACTTTAACCACTAGGCCATTAGGGCTGAGTTTGGACATACGCATGCACCCATGATACCATCACCTCAAGGTAATAAACATATTCACCGCCTCCACAACATTTGTATCCCTTTGCTCTCGTGTGTGTGTGTGTGTGTGTGTGTGTGTGTGTGTGTGGTAAGTATATTTAGCATGAGATTTGCCCTCCTAACAAGTTTTTAAGCTCACTGTGTTGTTACTTATCGGTACACTACGTTGTACAGCAGATCTCTAGAACTTATTCATCTTGTGTAACTTTAGCTTTAAGGCCATTGAACAAACTCAAGTAGATTTGAGGAAGTTAAATTATTAGTTCTCTATTTTATGTGAATTAAAAGACACTGTTTTCTTCTGCTGACAACTAGTTATTACCACAGTAATGGAAGAATATAAAGTGTTAACGGAAAGAAAAGAAATAGACACTTTGAGCCTAAAGCAATGCCTAAAGGTGATATGAAGGCACAGGCTCCCCGAAGGGGTGGATTGGTATGTAGGAAGAAGCCTCAGAAAGAAAATTTGGGAAAGGCTGAAAACGAACTTAATTTGTAACTATATCAACAGAATATCTGAGTCCATTTTCCAAAGCACGCATTTTTTAACAGATGCAAATAAGTGCTTCCTTGCAATTCCTTTGTTTTTTTCCATGCCACAGATCTTTATCGAGGAACCCAGTTTTGCTGAAAACAGTGCAAAGCCCTAAAGATATCAAATGAATGACACAGCCTCTGCATTCAAGGAGAGAAATGATTACGGTAAGTGCCAAGATTCATAAGTACAAGGGTCTAGGTGAGCTCATGCCTAACCCAGCCAGAGGAGAAAGGGGCTCAGAGAGGCCTGCCCCGAATTTGGAAAGCAGAGGAATTATTACGGGGAGAAGGAGATGTAATTAAAGGCAGAATGTTCATCCCTGAGAAGTTCATCATCTAAAAATGGTGCCAGGAGTGAACCAGAAATTTAGACCTATTGGTAAGATGACTCGTGGACACTCTTGCTAGAGAGGGCACTCGAGTAAGAGCAGATGAGTAATGGATCAAGACGGATGCAGAAGACAGAAGCAGGTGGTAAACAGCAATTGGCAAAGCACTAGAGAGAAATATAGAGGGCACAGAATTACTTCTGAACACAGCACATCTGGGAAAAAAACAAAGACGAAATGTTTGACTGGCAACATCTCAAAATTGATATCAGACTGAATCCCATTAATTAAGGAAATAGCTTGATCTTAAATCTGTTTGCTAATTATGACTTTTAACAAAATACTTGCCAGGAAGTAATCTTACTAAAAATCTTATAGAACTAGCTAAAGATTGACTGAGAGAACTTTTTTAAAAATACTTTTCCTTCTATTAATGCCATTAGCTGACCGCTAATGAGATCAGGGGAGTATAATGAAATAAAGCTATTCTTAAGCATCCTGAACTTGCATTCTGTAATAGAACTTTCAAAACGATGTTTCAGTGTTTTCATTTTGGCTAACTCACTGTGACGCGGTTAAGTATTTTCTATTTGCCCAGTCCAGAAAACCAAACTTTTCTGCTCTGCCTTCCTCAAGAGTTTTATTTTATTTAATCTAATCTGTTGTCCACAGACCCTGTAAAGCAATTGTAAAAGGTCTACTCCAGGGTTTTCATTGGCAGAACCTGAGATAAAATCCATGGAGACAAATGCAGGCAGCATTGTTTCTGTGGCAGGGTCTGCTCGCTTGCTAGAAGGTTTATTTCTGCATGGCTTCCCTGTTTCTCTTGCTTAAAGGCTGTATGTTTATCTGGTCTGTTTTGCTTTGGTTCTGCTTTGGCTTTGTCGTGGCGTTTTGCTAAAGGTTGGCAGAAACCTTTGTTTTTCTTATTTTTTATTTTTTTATTAGCATAGTTTATTAACAAATGGTCAGCACTATGCACGTGTAAACAGCTAAAATGTATAATTTCATGAATTTGACTATGACAATGGAGAAAAATTGGAAGGAGGAGATAAATGGTGAGCAGTCAGTTTGGGCATTGGGAACTTTCCAAATGGCCAGGAGGCCTGATGTTGAAGAACACAGAGAGGGGAAAGAGAAGAAAAGGGAAATGATCTGGGCTGAGTCCTGAGGCCTCTTAAAAATCCTTGCCCTTTATCTTACATTTTACTTCCTATTAATAGCGAAACACTCCCTTGGACATTTCTAGGTGGAAACACGAAGGCATGTCCACTGTGCTCCCCTCAAACCCACTCCCTCTGTTGCCTTCCTGTGCAAGGGAATGGCATCACCATTCTCCCAAAGTTACACTGCCTGCTTAGAAACCATGGAGACCTCACCAGTAACTCCTTCAAGCGATGACCAAGTCCTACCATGCATCTATAGGGCCTCTTATTCTGTCCTACATTTCTCCCCTTTCCATTCCTAAAACCAATCCTTGAATTCAAGTCTTTAGCCTCTTTTACTAAACTTTTAACTAATCTCCCAGACTCTAAACTCTCCCATGCAAATCCATTCTACAGAATGCTAATATACAATTTTTCACAAATTGCTACATTGATCACCTCACTCTCCTGCTCAAAACCTTTAGCAGTTTTCCTTCGGCCTGACCTGTTAAATGCCAACTTCTCTGCTCGTATTTAAAGCCTCGCACAACCTGGCTTGGACTGACCCTTCCAGGCTTTATTCTGACTGCTCCCCCTTGTGCGCTCCATGACGCATCCAAATGAAATAACTCAAACCATTCCCCTTGCTGAAACGTCCCCTCTACCTTTCTCTTTCAAAATCCTCCCCATGACTCAAGGTCCATGAAGACTGACAACATCCCCACAGCTTTTTCCCTCCTCTGCACTGCAGGAGCTCTATGTGTGAACATGTCTTGGCACTAACCCCCTTCTATCTGATTTTTTGTTAATTTTTGTGCCTGTTACTTTACTACTAGGTTTTATTAGATGAAATATGAGGATCTGATTAAGAATATGGGTTTAAATCTTTTGCCCCTTAATCCTTACATGGCCTTGGGCAATTATTGGCCTTCATTATGACTCAGTTTCCTCATCCATAGAACTGAAGTGATAACAGTGTTTGCCTCATATGATTATCTTGAAGATTAAATAAGTTAATACATGTAAAAGACATGGAACAGTGCCTGATACATAAGCATTCAAAAATGCTTAATTATTTTTAGTGTTTTTTTAATCTTTATAACTCTTACAACATGAAGAGTGTAGCCTTATATGTAGCAGACATATATGTAGCAGACATTAAAAAGACACTGTAAGAGGAAGGAGAAAGATGGAGTCATTGAACTGATAAAGTGGGAAGGGAGGAAAGAAGGACAAAAGATGAAAGTAAAGTAAAAAGAAGTTACATTAAAAGTTTTGTCAATCCTAAATTTGGACAAATACATTTATATTGCAAAAAGAGGCTTTTAGCCAATCCAGTTTCATTGTGGCTGAGTCCTGAAGTATTTTTTTTCAATACAATGCAAAGAAGTAATGTTTCACCTTAATGCATTACTTACATGAAGGGCATTCACATACATTATTTTACACTAGGACAGAAACCACTTGAGCTCAAACTAAGGAAAACACGAGGTACAGGCATTCCTCTAGGGTTCTTCATTACTTCACAGGGAAAATCCACTAAACATATACATACACGCATGCACACACACATGCACACAGAATCACAAACAAACACAACATAGCTCTCCACTCCACAAAATCTCCCACCTACTTCATCACGACATTCTGAGGCTTTGCTAGTCGATGATGGTTTAGCTCTGCAAATGAAAACAAGATGATAAAATGTCCTGAACAGATAAAATTCTTCTTATTCAAAAGGTCCTTGGACAATTTAAGGTTTATATAAATAACCGAATGGCATTCTCAAAGACAGCTTTCACAATGCATAGGTGTAGCAGAGTGTAAAAATTCTGCTTCCAATCAGTGTTGAAAACGGCAAAAGTAAATGAGAATTATCGGAACTGCTGGGGTCAGGCAAAAATTTGGAAAGTTAATATTGTGTATGCTGAGGAAATTGAATATGATTGGTATCAATGGGAACATTAATACAACCAGAAAACTCTGAAAGATGAAGGAAGAAAAACAATAAGAAAAACAAAAGAATTTTGTCAATTTTGACAAAAGGGTTTTAATAAAATTTGTTTGAGACCAAAGGAATAAATCTCGGGTAAAATCATTGATCTCTCTAGAACTTTTCTGTATAACATGACTACCTTAAACTGAGAGTCACTCAATACATGAGTTTTGGATTTTGACCCAGTGTATATCTAATCAGGCTATTTCTCTCTACCACATCAGTGTTTACAGAGACACAACAGGCACCACAGGCCCAAAGTAGACTAATTATCCAGCTTCTTCTTCATCCCCAAACCTGCTGTGTTCCACCATCTGCCTGGAATGCCCCTTCCAGTTATGCCTATCCCCAACCACCCTCCCCACCAGCGTGCACCTCGAAATTCCTTCTCTTCTCTCAAGGTTTTGATCAAAACACATGACTCCCCTTATTACCCCCAAATACGTTTTTTCCCTGCAAACCTAAAGCACTTTTCAAAAAATTAAATAGCCCATCAAATTTCATGACGATTTTTCTGTCTGCCTTACCAGCTGTGGCAGAAGCTTCCTCGAGGTTTCTTTGCCCCCTCACTGCCATTGCCCAGCAGCTGCCCCTCCCTGTGGCCACTTTCTCAGTTATCTGAACCCCAACCTTCAACTTCAGTTCCAAATATGTGTTTCCCAGGAAGCCTTCCCTGAATGCCTAGCCTGATTCAGATGCCACTCCTCAGTGCTATACTCATCCTCATCATAGTATTAGCACATTGTACTGAAATGATTGATTTGCTCATAATCATTAGGCACATTTCTCCATGTCCAGGACTGGCTCACATTCCACTTTATATCTGTAGCATCTAACGTAGTGTACGGCCCATGGTGTGTTAAGTAAATGGCTAAATGAATGCTGTATTTCTCTGCCATAATTCATTCATTCTACTATCTTTCCTTTGGGGAGAGGCAGTAGATAGGGAAAACTGTCAATTCTGCAAGGCTATTCTCTTTGCAATGACAATTGCCTTTTGTTAAGAATCTCTATTGCTTTTGCATGTGGAAATACTAGAAATTATTTTATAACTGAAAGAAGGCTCAGAATCATCTAAAACTGCCTCTTTATACAAAAACACAAAGAGAATACGTCAGTGACTCAGGGACACTGAAACCTATATGCCCGAAACCAGACAACTTTTTTCTTCTAACGCACTTCCACTTCCTTATGTTGCTGCTAGTAGGCATGTTTTAGAGTACCTGTCTGTGATGGTTAGTTTGGTGTGCCAATCTGCCTAGCCTACAGTCCCTCATTATTCAAACACTAATCTAGATGTTGCTGTAAAGGCATTTTGTAGATCTGATTAACATCAGCCATCAACTGACTTTAAGTAAAGGAGATTATCCTCAATGATCTGAGCGGGCTTCATCCAATCAGTTGGAAGGCCTGAAGAGCAAAATGGAGGTTTCTCTGAGAAAGAAGAAATCCCGCCTGTGGACTTCAGCATCTGCTCCTGCCCAAGAGTTTCTAGCCTGCCCTTCCTGATGGCCTGCCCTATGGATTTCGAACTTGATTAACAGTCCCCACAATAGCGTAAGCCAATTCCTTGTGATAGATAATGAGAGAGAGAAGGAAAGAAAGAAAGAAGGAAGGAAGAAAGAAAGAAAAAATTTCTACTGGACTCTTGGAAAGGCACAATCAGGAGAGAAGAAGTAAAATCTGGCCTCACCACTGCAAAAGTCCTCTGAAGTCTGAGGAAGTGACTGCTTAGAAGAGCATGTTTGCCCTTATTAAAAAAGTAACTGCATATGAAAAACCACCAGCAGTTGGTGAAGGGACTCTAACACACACATTCAAATGACCCAGAAGAGAGTCAGTTTTAAGCACAACCAGACCCAAGGAGGGCAAAACCATCTCACAATAGCACTACTGGTCAGCTAAGATTTTTTTTCTCTTTTTGCCTCTATTTTTTCAACCCCCATCCACCTCCTGAAGAGTCCGTAATTACGGCTAGTAAGTAGGAATAGTGCTAAGTGAAAAGAAAAGAGATTTCTATACCCTCTTCTCCTAAAAGAGGATACCAACCTACAAGAGATTCCAGACTGGAGAAAGATTGAGAACTTTTGCCATTGAATGAGGTTGGAAGCCTGAATTATTACGATTATTGAATTAAGACTGTTTGCAACTTAAAGTCACTATAGAATTTTCTATACCTATTGTGTTTCAGATGAATACTGTAACCACATTGAAGGGGAGGACGAAAGAATTAATCTGAGTAGTTTATAAACACAGAATTTCACTAAATACCCTCAGTCTTAAGTGTAATGAGTATATATGAGCATGTATATAATAAATCTAAGGGAAAATTTTCATGAAAATCAAGATATTTGCATGGTCTTAGTATATCCCACAGATGGTTCGTAAGTCCCAACGGAAAAAATAGTAGAGAAATTGGACAATACCCTGATTGGGTGATCAAAATCAACATCACCAATAAAGATCAGTGGACATGTGCACCTCCAGATCGGATACACTGAGAAGCGCTCAGCATCATTGATGTAGTGTTCTGGCCTGGAGTGTGTAATCTGAATAAAGTCAAGAAAAAACATCAGATGAACCCAAATTGAGTAACATTCTATTAATTTTTAAAAGGCTGTGTTTTTTTAATGCCAATGCCATCAAAAACAGAAGAAACTGAAAATAATAAGGACAAAAGGAGAATAAAGACATACAACTAAATTAATTCTTGTTCCTATATTGGATCCTAAATTGGAAGGAAGAAAAGTGTTGTAGAGATTTTTATTGGGTCAACTGACAAAATTCTAATATATGTGGTAGATTTGGTAAAAGTAATATACCAATGCTAAATTTCCCGAAGGTGATAAATATGCTGTGTATTTGAGAACTGTTCTGGGGCTACATAAGAGGCTGTCATGTTGATAACTGTGACAACTACACTAAGGATATAAAAGACCTATGCTTAGGAAATATTCACTGAAATTTAAGACTAAAGGGACACAATGTATGTATCTTAATATCAAATAGTTTAAAAATATTATATAGACTGATAGAGAAACAGAGAGCAAATGATAAAGCAAATGAGATAAAAATGTTAATAATGGATGGATCTGGGTAAATGGTATGTGGGTATTCTTTGTACTATTGTTATTCTTGGAATTGTCCAGGAATTTCAGGAATTTTTCAGGGTTAAATGTTGTAAAACCTTATTTCTTCTTCAATAAAATTTTCAGAATGCAGCATTTTGATGTGACCACCATCCTACTAACATAAGCCTGAGACTAAGAATTTAACTTAAAATCAAAGTGTCTTGATTTGGATCCTCCTTGGTCTTCCCTATTAGGGTAAATAATCCAACCAATGGGACTGAACTATATGGGGACTATAGTGGTTGTGGGGATGCTATTTAGCTAGTTTTGAAAGGTGTCTTCTCACCTACGTGCATTTACTCTATCAACAGAAAATAAATACAACTATGTTCATGCGAGGTCTTTGAATGTTTACCTAAAAAAGGCAGTCTGATCTACATTAAGGTTAAACTAACTAAAAATATGTAATTAAACTCCAATTCCATTTCTAAGGTATCACCTAGGAAAGCTACAAAATCTCAATTACATTCATCAATTTTCTCATTTGTAAAAATGAGGTTGAATAAGATTATCATTAAAGTCTTTTAAATTAAATGCCCAAAGTGAGACCTGACTGAGGGAGGGGAGAGAGAATGAGGTGGACAAAACCATGCACATTCGCATGAAAGAGACCAAAGGGAAAATATATTCTTGAGAAAATTAAGCAACGACCTAAAAATATGTAGTTTCACTTTTTCCTGCTTCTTTTGCTTTATGTATGGAAAGTTTAATATTTTGACAATGCTGCACTATTTGTGCCTTTTAATCTAGTTTTCTGGGGACTGTGGAATTCAGAAAATATAGGAAGTAACCTATAGTTTCAGTAAGTATACCAAGGAAAAGCCCAAATTTTAGATTTTTTTGCTTTAAAAGTTTCAAAAACTGACTCTGAGATGCTAAAATGATAAATTTGTTTTCTCCTCTTGTGACTATAAGAATGCAATTATAGAGACTGGCCCAGTGGCGTAGTGGTTAAGTTTGCATGCTCCGCTTCAGCAGCCCTGGGTTAACAGGTTCAGTTCCCTGGCGTGGACCTACACACTGCAATTCAAGCCATGCTGTGGAAGCATCCCATATACAAAATAGAAGAAGATTGGCACAGATGTTAGCTCAGGTCTAATCTTCCTCAGCAAAAAGAGGAAGATTGGCAACAGATGTTAGCTCGGGGCCAATCTTCCTCACCAAAAAAAAGAATACAATTATGGTTACTTGCATTTTAAAGACATAAACACAAGAGGTCTCACCTGAAGTTTTCGGTCCTTTCTGGCCAGGGATGACCAGACATCATTTTATGGCATCAACACACCACCCTAACAATTCGCAAACACCTTAACTATTAATAGCCACAATACTTTTAAAATCAATGGATGAAGAAAATATAGTGAAGCAAACAAGACAGTCTTAAAGAGTCATTTCTCTTCATTCACTTCCAAAATCCTCATCTAATGTCAGTAAAGGAATAAGAAAAGTGTATGTCCATAGGAAAAAGAGAATAAGTATATAAGAAATGACAAAAGATGTCAATAAAATACCAGAAGAATAGACAGAGTCATGAAAACTAACCTAATGCAGTGGAGAAATCTGAAAACGTATTGCCTATGGGCAGGTGGGGATAGTGAATCGGAGATGTTCAAAAACAAGAAATTGCAGACACCACAAATCTGAGAAAGCCAAAGCTCAAGTGGGACTGACAAAAGGAAGAATGGTTGAAGGCCCACGCAAGAGGCATTTAGGCCCATGTACGCTTCTTCTGATCTAAACACCCAGGTGACTGATCTGTCCCACACCAACAGAAGATAAGATATGTACACTCTGAAGAAGTTAAATGGGAAATGTTCTGGAGTCAGGGATACCAGCCACAGATGAATGAGAAGCAAACATGGGGTTTAAGTGTAAGTCTGAATAATAACTGATAAGACTCCCACCTACTAGAAACCCAGTATGCCAACTAGGAATATATTCTGTAGGGAAGAGATTGAAGGAAGCCTCTGGAGTGAGTGACCTGCCCAAGAAGAAAAATCTAGAGAGACAGACTTTGAGGGGACTCAACAAATTGTCCAGGACCTCACCTACTTGCCCTATAATGAAGGTCACCATGAACAAGACCCTCCCACTCATACAGAACTTCCAATTGTCTTTTTGATGTCGCTTTTAAATATATGAGCAAGCCTAAAATGACTGACTATAGGGTAACTAGAAATCTGAGGAAAGCTTCTTACATGAAAGCCAGAGATAAAATAAAACATTTAGTTTTAGGGGAAAAAAAGGAATAGAAGAGAAACAGAAACAATGCAGAGAACAGAAGAAAATTTGAAAAAATATATAATTAATATCTTCTGAGAGATAAGCAAAGGTATTGCATCTGTGAAATGAAAACAGAAAACAAAGCAAAACAACTCGGAATTCTTAGAATTCAAAAATATGACAGCCAAATTGAAAAATTCATAGAAGAATTTAAAGATAACATTTAAACGATATTCCAGAAAATAAAACAAATACAACAGTTTGGAAAACAGGAAATACAAATAGAAAATTCAGAGCGTCAATCAATGAGATACAACATCCCATAATAAGAGGTCCAGGAAAAGAGACTAAATAAAATGAAGAAGATGATGTTTTACCATAATTTATTCAAAGAAATTGCTCAAGACTTTTATTAAAAGGCCCCACAAAGTCCCCTGAACAATGAATTTGAAAGACTCATATCAAGTTACTTTACTGTAAAAATTTTAGAACACTCGCAACAAATATAGGATCTTAAACATCCCAGAGAGGGGAAAACAAACCAAAAAAAACCCGCAGACAACGGACTGGGAATCAGAATGGTATTAGGCAAGATAAAATTGGAAATTGAGGAAAATGTAGCAATACCTTTAAACATTCTCAGTGAAATGATATCCAAACGAGACTTCTGTACCCAACCCAACTATCAATCATGTCTGAGTGTAGAATGAAGACATCTTCAGACATGCAAGATCCCAAACATTTTACCTCCTAGGCACCAGGAAACAGAGAATCCAGCACACAAGATATCTAGGATGAGGGAGAAGCAGGCATTATGAAGTCAGTGGTACAGCAGGTTTCAAGAACAGCTAGTCCAGATTGGAAATGATAACAGATTAACAGATGGTGGGTATTTGCAACTAAAGACTATCTGATGATTTGAATATCAGGGACACACTTCTGGTGGAAATTAGGGATTAGTGTTAAGCACAATGTTAATTAAGTGAATGCCAAAAATACAATAGTTATTAATTCCCAAAAAAAGGCAAAACAAAACATATTGTTCAAAAATTGAAAGATAATCGTATCATACTTATCATTATGTGACTCAGCTAAGATGAATGCTTATTTAGTCCTAATAATATAAAATCTGATTACTTTTTAAAATTGTACAGATGATTGGAGAGGCAGAGGGCTAAATGCTTATCTTCCTTACTTAGAAATCAATGAGTAATGTCTAAAATTGAAAAATCCACAAGCGGAAGTATATGCATATTACTTAGAAATTAGAAAACAAATATCAGAAGAAATAACTAAAAACTGTGAAGTAATTGCCTATGAAGAGGCAGCACTAGGGGCAGATAAGGCTGAAACAGAAGTCCTCTTGTTTCCAGTATAAGCTCATTGATTTTTCAAAATTGTGTTTACATACATATTTAACACACACAAAACATAAAGTTCAAAAGAAAAGTAGAAATAGCTTTAACATATTTAGTAGGAATTTCAAATTCATTTTTATTTTATAAAAACATGATTGCATCTACCTATATTTGAATATTTAGTATATAAATATATAAACCTATATATATAAATATGCAAATTTAATATATAAATATATAAACTGTCTTCAGGCTACAGAAAAATGATGTATATACATAACAGATTTCCACAATTCTGGCACTAACATTTCAGCTTTCCAAGAATCCACAACCCATGTGTTTGGAGGCATTATTTTAAATCTTAAACTTTAACTCAGCAGGTCTAGCTGAAAAGGAGCCATTGTGATTGCTCATAGGAAAATTGGTTATGAAACACAATATTTCTTATTTTTTGCAGTTAATGAAATATATTTTAAAAATGGTACTTTCTGGGAAGAGAGTAATATAACAAAATCTATAGTAATAAAGCTGATGATTTTAAGTGTTTGGGTGTGAAAAACATAAAGCCCTAAAATTAAACCAATCTTTTTTCCATCCCACTTCCAAGAATAAGAGAGTAGCTCAGAAACAAACAAAAAAATACACCCAGGGGTGTTTTGGGGTTTTTTTCTTTATGCAAAGAACAAACCTGAAAAATTACCTGCTCTGTAGAGTAGCTAATTATCTGTCATGTTGCTAAGGCATTTAATTGCTTAGATTATGCAGCAACATGTTAACTAAGCTCCTTGGGAATACAGAGGACGAACAGTTTAAGATCAACCTTCACTTTCTCCTTTTTCAAACTTACTGTATAAAGATCATCAGGACACATCCACTCAAAGGAAAAAACAAAACATCCAATCCTGCCATGCCTATTAGAGACTATTGCTAAGGATATTAAGCCTGGGGGAGAAAATGCATTTTATCATAAGAAGACATGCATCCAGAATTTTTTTCTTTGAGGATTGCCCTGTTATTGGACTAGAGGTATGAATGTCTAAATTACATTTTTAGGTCTCAGAGAATTTTTTTACATTTTCTACTGCCCTGTTGAAAAGTTACCATTAAATAAGCATTTACTGAATACTCTCTTCCAGGCAAGCATTGTGGCCAAGCCTATGCCAATTCTACAATGACAAACAAAACTTTTCCTCCACCTTAAAAAGCTCTCAGTCTAATAAGGAAGAAAAATGCAAACCCATAATTGCAAGGTGTGGTATATTCATACAATGGAACACAACTGCAGTTAATTGAATAAATTATGTCTACACATAACGTGAATAAACCTCAAGAACATAATATTAAAAGAAAGAGTAAGTTGCAGAAGATTAACACAGTATGATTCCATTTATATATTCTATTATATAAACACACAAAACTGAACAAACTAGTGTTTAGAGATACAAACATAAGTTACAAACTATAAAGAAAAGCAAGAATACGCATAAAATTCAGAAGCGATTTCCTCTGCATGCAGCCACAAACTCTCTAGACTATCTTTTCTCCTGCTCAACAATCTACCACGGCTATCCACTGACTCTAACAGATTTCTACCACTTCAGCCAGAGAAGTCCTCACTGCCTCAAAGGTAATAGTGTTAGTGCCTACAAGCGTAGGTTCTCTACCTGCCACACAAGAGGGGCCAAATAAAAACTGGACACCAGGCTTATGGCAAGGAAAGTGTTTTTATTTCGGATGACATCAGCCAGGAGACAAGAGTGAGCCCTTAAATTTGTCTTGTTTCATCTCGTCTCCAAGAAAGAGGGGAGTCGAGCAGTTTTAAAGGTTTGTGAGGAATGTGGCTGCTTCTAGAGAGACGGAGGGAGTCAGTGGCCTTGCTGGTCGGAGCTTTCCCACCAGCCTGCATTCAGCCTTGGGGCACTGCTTGCAGGGGGCAGGAGGAGATGATATGGAATCCAGGTGGGCGACATTGGCTGTTTGTGTCCATGCTGCATAGTGGATTCTGGAGCCAGGGAGCCAGGGAGTAAGCAGGGAAAGAGTGCTTTGGTTTTAACCCCACATATGCTGGGTTTAACGTAGGGGAGCTGTTATCAGGGCCCGGCATCAATAGTAATGCTCTCTTTTTTAAGTTGGACACAGAATAGGATGACATGCAATGGCATTTGGTTCATTATTTTCTTTACATCTTTCAAATATTTCATAAATATCCTATAAACAATTTAAAAGTGGTGGTAAAAACATCATGAAATGGTCAGGAAATTGTGTGCAATCCAGAATCAAAAGACGTTGCCATTTCCCCTCCTACAGGCAGCATTTTCTTTCACAGGAGGAAAGTTGGACCTATTGTCTCTCTTGCCTCCTCTCCTTGGTGCTCACAGATTCTTCTCTTCTCTCATGCTTTGCCCTAGGCTGCCCTTCAAACAGCTAATCACTCTCGGGACTCCAAGTTTTGGCCTATTTAACAGGTTGGTGCCCCCTTTTAGATGGAATAAAATATCTCTGGAAATATTATTATCACTTTGAGTGCCTAAAAAAGGTAATCAATTCTTTTAATTAAACCTAAACTGTGTGATGCATCAAATGAAAGCAAAAAAGAATAATTTCTCAGGTCTTATAGATTCAACTCAGAATGATTAAAACTAACTTTGAGACATAATTCTTCCCAGTGATAAGTCCTGGCAATTAAGTTTACTGTAAAATATGGGTTTGAAAGTAGTTTCTCAGTTAGATTTAGGCTTCCTGATGCTCCTATCTGTCTCTTGAGCATAAACTTGCCTCCATTTACCAGGATTAAAAAATGAAATGATAAATGGCTCCCCAAAAGGACAGCTGAATGAAATTAATATTCATGAAAATTACTGTTAAATGTCAGTCTTGTTCTTATCCTGTGGTTCCAACACCTGTGAAAGTCCTACAGCTCTCATAGGCAGGCTCTCTGCAATTAATACTTTCTGGCACTAACATCACACCAAAGCTATTTTATAGCAAAATGATTCCAAAGAAACCCAAGAGAGAAGCTTTAGAGCAATTCAGACCCCTTGACAGGAACGCAGTGCAAGTAGTGGATTTCTTACATTGCTTTGTTGGTCACTGATTTGACCATATCAAAACAAAAACCCAAGGAACATGTCTGCACCAGAGACAATCAAGTTAAGAGCCACTAGGCTGCACATACATACTATGTATCATACACTAGGTTGCAGCTTAAGAATGAAACTGGGACTTCATTATGAAGAAAAGTGGGTGGCTGCTTAAAGTCTCAAGTTCTTAAAATATCAGTAATAATTACATACCACGTATCCTCAGACCGCGGAAAAATATCATTCTTTAAGTAGCATTAACTTCTGTGGGTGAATTAAACTCGCTCTGCCCTGCACTTCAGTGTGTAGCTTCTTCCTTCTGCTTGCTTCAGTGCTTCTATGGGCACGATTAGTTCTTACTGCAGATCAGTGAAGTTTGCCAGGACAAAATTTGGAGAGTTTTCCTGAAAAAAATGACAATACAAATATAATAGAAAGGAAAATAAGGTTTGTTTGTCTGTTGACTTGAATATATTTAGAACTAGCCTAGGAAATGCTTAAGCCATAACACATCTCAAATAAAACCAAAGATCTGTATTAAAAATACATCTTTTAAATACAACATTAAGATAAAAAGTGAAAATAATAATAATTATTATTATATAATTATAAATTATAACTAATAATAATAATGATGTGGGTCAAACTATATTGCTTTGCAATTATGACCAGTTAAAATCTCCTATTTGATTTTTTCAAAATCAAAACAGAACTATGGCAATGACCTTTTCAAATTCTAATTTCTTTAGTGGTTTGTCTAAATAATTTATCTAAATAATTTAGTGGTTTCTCTAAATCTAGGTAACTAGATTATCTATTAGGTAGGCAGATTAGGGGGTGGTTAAAATGACCCATTTGTAAAAAGTTTGCAGGACCAACAAAATTAGCTAAATATCTGGGCAGCTATTCCTGGGCTGCTGAGTGCACTGCAGTAGGAGAAACAACGACAGCCCCAGCCTTCCCACGTGCGTTGATCCCCGGGAAGGAAGCGCAAAGTGGACATAGTTTGGAGGGTGAGTGTGGAAGAGGGGTCCTACACTGGAGTGTCATTTGGGTCACTTTCGGGTCCAGGGGACTCTGCCAGGGTGAATGACTGGGCTGCTGTAAAACAGGCTCTGTAGTCAAGGAACATCACAAGCCAACTCTCTTCATGGCTTAGTAAATAAGCATTGCACAAGGGCCCCAGGGGAGGTCCCCACATCAGCGTGCAGAGTAGGGGTAGAATAGTGGCTACAGTCTTCCCAATTTAGGGGATGTCTCAGAGCATTCATTGCAACAGTGTGGTGTTCAAGGCTTTTCATGGTCTGGCCCCAGCCTAAATTACCTCTCCTGTTAGACACGGTATGTGGCCTCTGGTGGGTTCTCATAAACTGTCACACTACACACACCCACAGACCCTGCACTGACCCAACTCAGTACAAAGCAGAATTGAAACAGTGTAAGTTCAACTATGTAAAATAGACATGTGGAAAACAAACAAAAGATGAAAGGATGGATAGTAAATGATAAAAAGCGGTCACGTTCCAGAGGTATCTTGTTTCTTTTTTTGCCAAATGTTATTAAATAAACATTCATTTTGTTTCTTTTGTAAGTAGAAAACATTATTATTTGCAAGTCTCTCCCTGAACATAGAAATGTGTTTTTCTTCCTGCCCACACATTCAAGTATTTCATACCTTTTTCTTACAAAGACAGAGTAAAATATAACACAGGGAGCAAGCAACTAAATTTCCTATTTTCTGTATTTTATTTAACCATAATCATCTTTGTTATTTATGACATATAAAATTATATAGTAAGGATTATATTTTTTCTCCCTTAATGCAGATTGTGGTGATGGAATCACACATTCACAGAAAAGTTGTTTTCTTTATTTTTTGCCTGCTTCACTAAGAATTGAATCAGATCGTCTCTAAGGCCCCTTCTGGCAGTAAAATTCTCTGATTCTAAGCTCCTTTCTGTGTTCAATCTCAGTTACTAGTTTCACTTGGTATTTTGCATGTATTTGAATATTTCTACTTGCTTGTTTGTGCTTGATTCAACTTTTTCATGAACCTTGCCCAAACTCTGCTAGAATTGAATTAGTTTAGCTTTTAAAATGTGTTAAAACCCAGCTAGTAAAACAGTCTGATGTTTAATAACATTATGTTTAGTGGCACGAAACTATATTAACTTGTCTTCCACTCTGAAATTTTGCTGTTCAATATTTCTTCATTTCTCTGGAAGAACAGTTACCCTGACATTGTGATGTGTGACAGGTTTTAGAGCTGTATGCCTTCATATTGTTCTTTTTTTGATAAATTTATGAAAAAATGTCTTTGTTGCTGGGGCGAATGTATAGAAGCATTACCTTGGAAGACGTAGATGCTGTAGAATTCATATTTTCTGGACAGCAATGTATCAACCCATGATGCACTTATTTAGAATTCGTAAAAGGAAGACAAATGAATATCCGAGGCATAGTTTAACTTTCTCTTCAAAATCTAAGTGACAGCCAGTAGGCTAAGAATGCAGGAGCAGCAAAATACTATAAAATGGGGAGGGTGGACAGCAGTCAGTCTGCCCTGGGCTGTCCTCCCCACCTACCTCCCATAGAAAATAAGTGACCACAAAGTACAGTGATGTTTCCTAATTTTAAGAATGTGTTTGGGGGCCAGCCCCATGGCCAAATGGTTAAGTTCATGGCCTCTGCTTTGGCGGCCAGGGTTTTCACCGGCTCAGATCCTGGGCGTGGACCTAGCACCATTCGTCAGGCCATGCTGAGGTGGTGTCCCACATAGCACAACCAGAAGGACCCGCAACTAGAATATACAACTATGTACTGGGGGTGCTTTGGAGAGAAGAAGAAGAAGATGAAAAAAAAGATTTGGCAACACATATTAGCTCAGGTGCTAATCAAAAAAAAGAATATGTTTGTCTTTCACATCCAATTAATATAATCTCACAAAAACCATCAGAAATAAATTCAAAATTTCTTCCTCTAATCTTATTTTTCTTAATGACAAGAAAGGAAAGAAACACTAGGATGTAAATTCCACAAAGGACACAGTCTATTGGCCTCATGCTCCCTGGTATCCCTCGTGATGTGCACAGAGCTTGGGCAGAGTTTGAATTTAAAAATGAGTGAATAGATGAATAAAAATTAAATGAATCATATAATTTTAGATCTAGAAGAGATTTTAAAGGTCAAAATTCTCGTATAAAGTTTTAGGAAAATCACACAAATCAATAATGTTGAAGACAGAATCAAAGCTGTGGTCTCTCATTGCCTTTTCTTCCATGCCACACTGTTCTTGCCTACTTCTTTCTATTTTCAAATTTATCTTAGTTCTTGAGTATACACATAATAGATAAATATACTTTTGCTTTGGAACTCATAATACGGAAAAAAAAGCATATTGAATTATCTAGCTGAACATTTTTGAAAAATTAATATTTGTTGGGTTCTGTTTTGTATCGGACACAATGCACTAACAAGGGAGGCCGTTAAGGAGGCATGATATGTGTTTTTTCTCCATGTCACCAAGCAGTTCTTCAACACCAGCTGGATGTCCTACAATTCAACTCAATCCTCACACTACCTGGAGATAGCGTCAGATCCCAGGTTAGGGGCTCAGCCCTACAAGACTCCCTAACTCCTTCAGATGTGAATTAAATGTCCAGCTTGTCACCTGTTCTTCTGACCAATGGGCCATGAGTCAGAGGCTCCCATGACCTCCAGCTTAAGTTGGGTAAATTTGTTAGAACGGCTCACAGAATCCAGGAAAATAGTCTATTTATTGTTTATTATAAAAGGATATGATACAAACATCCAGATGAAGAGATGCACAGGGTATGTATGATATGTATGCATGTATGTGTGTATACATACACCCAAAATATGCACAAAATATACAAAAAGGGTGAGATTTCATAAGGTCTTTGCAATCTCTTAGCAGATTGCCTCTGATGTGTACCCCTTTTTGGTTTAATGTTTATTCAATGATAAAACTGTTCTCTGGGGCTGGCTCCACGGCCGAGTGGTTAAGTTCGCGCCCTCCGCTGCGGCGGCCCAGGGTTCGGATCCTGGGTGCGGACATGGCACCGCTCCTCAGGCCACATTGAGGCGGCGTCCTACATCCCACAACTAGAAGGACCTGCAACTAAGATATACAACTATGTACGGGGGGGGGGGGGTGCGGTTTGGGAAATAAAGTAGAGGAAAAAAAAGGGAAGATTGGTAACAGTTGTTAGCCCAGGTGCCAATCTTTAAAAAAAAAAAAAACTGTTTTCTTTCTCTGCTACCTTTGTGAGAGTTTTCTGGGTTGGGGGAAGATTTTAGGATCCCAGTGCCAAGTTACACATCTCTCAATAATAACTCCCTTAGGCATTGAAGACCGGGCTGAAGGTTTGAGATTACTCTCTAAGTAACTTAGGAGGGGATACTGAAGACAGTACGTAAGACTCATGATTATTGTGTGGGTAATAGGTTGGAGTCAATGTATATCATTTAACTGACAAACCAGACAGTGAAGTATTTGGCTAAAAGAGCAGAATTAAGAAGACTATTATAGAAAGCTTAAATGCAATCCTTCTTAAATAAGAAAAGAAAAATTTTAAAAAGAGAAAAGAAGAGACTCTCCTAGAAAGGAAGCGTATGTGTAACATAATACACATAGTAATTAAAATATAAAATAAACAAACATAAAATAATAACATTTTGGTGAGTCAATACCAAACCTGTCAGTCACATGAGTAAATGTTAATGGGCTTGCCTTGCTATTAAAAGTTTTAATTAACTCAAAGAGTAAAATCCAGCTCTTTTCTATCAATAAAGACACACCCAAAACAGAATGATTCAAAAGGTAAAATATAAAGAGATAGGCAAAGATGTACGATAACAGTAATAAGGTACAGGTTATGATCCCGATATTGGACAAGGTAGAATTCAGGCCAAAAATCATTAACTGAGACTAAGAAAATTATTTTATAATGGCACAATGTACAACGAAGATGCACAAATTATAAATAGCTTCATACACAAAAAAACTAGCAACCACCTATATAAAGCCAAAAATACAGGAAATGTAAGAAAAAATAAAACAACACTAGTTAAAAAAAGACTTTAGCATAACACTCAGTACAAGACAGGTTAAGTGGACCAAAAAAAAACCAGCAAATGAATGTATAGATGAGCTAAACAGAAGAAACAAAAAGGTTGAGCTTGTGGATGGATAGCAAACATCACTATATGCTTTTTAATGCACATGAAATATTCACAAAAATTTCCCAGAAATTATTTCAGCAGCATTAAATTTCCTGAATTTGGCAGCTGTACTATGGTTATGAAAGTGAATATCTTCATTCATAGGAAATACACACTGAAATATTAAGGGCTAAAAGGGCCTGATAAAGAAATGCGGAAAATAAGTAAAAATATGGGTGTCTTCCCTACTACTCCTTCAACTTTCCCATAAATTTGACATTATTTTAAAAGAAAAAAATTCAAAAATAAGCGGCTGTTATTTTGACAGAGGCTTGCATTTGCTTGGTGGCTTGTTGCTAACAAATGCATTGCCCCATCTTTTCCCAGACCACAGAACACAAGACCGGCACCCAGCATGCCAGGACAACGAGATGCATTCTCCCGGGAGGCTAAAAGTGTATTGCGTATGTTTTATGTTTCATGCTAAAACCTCTGCATCTGCTTTAGGTTTCTGGCATTGAGAGTGGGTGACAGCAATAAAATACATCCATGCTTAGTGTCCATTTCTCCAGGATTAATTATCTTTCCCTTACAGTGACTCTGCATGCAAGAGCCAAACTTCAAGGTATTATAACCAAGTTTCCGATCCTCCTTTCTGGAAGGAGCATTAAAGACTCTCTCTTGGCGAGAATATTGTAGGCATTTAGTAAGCGTCTCCTAATAATATGATGAATCAGAGCTTCTAATGACCAGCAGGCAGACCGTAACCTTAGGAGCGTGCAGTAGCAGACCCCAGCCAAGGCTAAGACTGCAGGGTCAGACTGCAGTCATTGGAAACTAACAAAATAAGACAGAGTGGCAGAAAACTAATCAGAATTTCAATCTGAGAACCTGGCACACATGAGCTCTGGAAGAAGTAGAGCTCCGGGAAATACAGGAGCCCAGCAGTCTCAGGAGTTCCAGATTCAAAGCTTGATTGGGAAGAAAGGACGTTAGAGAAAGACGTCAGACAAAGGGTTCCTGAGGGCGACTAATTCTGAACCTGAGTCAGAGCAGCAACTAAGGCAGCTTAAATCCTTGCTGTCCCAAGGCCTGGCTGAATGGCGACAGGAGTCAGAGGCCAGGGAAATGAAATATTACAGCATTTTCTCTAATTTTCTCTGAGGAAGCATTGATTTAAAAGGCAAATTGATTTCTAATACTATTATATATTAGATATTATATTATATATCATATTATATTATATATCACCCATATTATATATCACCTATACCTTCCAAATTAGACTGTAATTGGGCATATTGTTCTCAAATAACTATTTAATGTGAGTTAGTCTTGATTCCCCACAGATGTCTTATACTTCTTTGTATGTCAACATAGATGCTAGAAAACCTGGAACAATAACAAATATGTCTTTATTGAAGAAGCAGCCTACAGATACAGTTCCCATTATATCCAAAAGCATATATAATACAGAAAACTTAGAGTAAAAGGAAAAAATCTCTGTGTAAAATGTTCCTATTTTCCACTAGAGAGAAAATTATTTTCACTTTCCTCTTAATAATAGCTAAATATTTAGAGATTCCTTCCAGTCCTACCAGCCAGATGGCAGCTACGATTGTCAGAAATAGTAAGCAGTGATCACACCCAAGGTTTCATTTTGTCAGGTTAGATGCAAAGCAGATGCCCCTTTAGTGCTAACAGTCCCTATCTCCTGGTGAGCACATTGGACATCGACAGAAAAATAGAAACAGTACTGTTTGTGGTATCAAGGAGCCCCCTTCTTGGCTTAATCCCAGATACTTCTTAGGTGCTGCCATTCACTCTACGTCATAATCAGCATCAGCGAAAGGCAGCAATGTATAAACAAGTCCTCCCAAAGTAAAACTCACAATTTTTTGAAATAATTTAAATCGCTAAATTTTTGATCACGTACCCCATCAGTAACAACTCTTTAAACATGTACCTCCAACATATAAATGCTTATTTATACATTATCTACAACATACTTTATTACTATCAATCTGATACTACTAAAGCATACTTTCTTTTTTGAGACAAACATAGTATAAATAAAAGTTCTAACACATCTTTCACTTTGGGGACCAGCATTTAAAATAATTCAGTGATGGGGCCAGCCTGGTGGTGCAGCGGTTAAGTTCACGTTTCGCTTTGGTGGCCCAGGGTTCACTGGTTCGGATCCTGGGTGCAGACATATGCATGGCTTGTCAAGCCATGCTGTGGCAGGTGCCTCACATATAAAGTAGAGGAAGATGGACATGGATGTTAGCTCAGAGCCAGTTTTCCTCAGCAAAAAAGAAGAGGATTGGCAGCAGATGTTAGCTCAGGACTAATCTTCCTCAAAAAAAAAAAAAATGCAAGGAACTGCACCGGTTTTTACCAATAAATCTTAGATTAGTCCATAATCCAACTTTTAACCCTCAAACTCAACTCAGGTATTACTTTATCTCTTATATGGTTTTGACATTTGCTCAAATTAGAAACTAAGAGAGATTTACTTTGCTTGGTAGGATAGAAAGATTTGCGCTTATTCAGATACTAAATGCAGAACAAGCCTTCCTTGGTTCTCCAGTTAATGATGTATTGTCCAGAAAACTTCTTTTATTTGAACGCTCTTTTGCTTCTTTAGAATGGGGATGACTCCTGGCGTTCAAGTTACATAGGCAGAGTCAGTCTTCCTAGACAAAGCTCCGTGGATTATAGAGAAGTTTTGCAGATCTTCCAGAAAAAAGTCAATGGCAAATTATAGAGTCCACATTCTCTCTGTAAATTCCATAACTCCTGGGAGCCCCTCATTACTACTAGATCATAAAGTCCTGGAAGGCAGACACTGTGTCTTCTCTCTTCTCCGTAACGGCAATCTGAGTCCAATAACGTTTTCCGCTTTCCAGTACAGACTAACTTACGGCAAAACTATGAACAGAAAAATTCTACGTTGAGCATCTCAGTAACCCTGCAGGCGCCCCTCCCCCACCGCACCTCGTCCTCTTTGGTGATTCTTCCCTTCTTCCTTTCAGTACTTAACAGCACCACTCGTAGGAAATAAAAGTTTTCTCTTCGTGGCGATATTTGCATTTTAAGCTTTATCTTTAATGGAGAAGTGTGGATGTTGTTTTTAGAGGGAAGAAAAATCAAGCATTACTAGGAAACAAGTGAATTATTATGGATGGACATGGAATTCTTTGTGCCTTTGAAACTTACCAAATGGACGTCACCTATGTGATAGGCCAGCCCGACTCGATGCAAGACAGTTGAGGAATGGTGTTGGCGAAAGTCGGTCCACATTTTAAAGCTCCCCAGATAATTCTAATGTGCAGCCAAACCCAGAACCTCTAGCCTAGAAAAGAGATTTTCCTACCTTATTGTACATTAGAATTATCAACAAGAGATTTTTTTAAAAAAATATGATTATCTGGAAGAATACCAATCGAATCTTATTTGGTACATCTGGGTTGGGATCTAGTAAATGCATTTTGCATCAGCTCTGTGGATGACACTCATTTCCATAGTTTGGGAACCAGAATTCAAAAACACATCCAGAGAAATTACTTAAAAGTAAAAGAAAAAAATATATCATTGTTGACTATCAACAAAAATTTTAAACCTGTTAAACCTGAACACACCCTGAGCTATATTTCGGTGCTTCTACGTTCGTTCTTGCTGTTTGGGTGACATGTAAATTATGTGTTGAAGGTAAGAGATTTTATGGGAAAATAATAATGAAATAGGGAAAACCATTAAAATTGTGATGGATTCTATGTAAATGTGCTCTATGGAAATATGTGAAACTTGGCATGAAATTTGTAGAATACAGCTAGGGCCATTTACTTTAATTGAGGTATACACGCATAACAATATTGCAAGCTACTGCTCTAAGAAATGCATATTTATTGGTATGGCTGTTTGCTCTCCTGTAGAGTTCTCTAACGTTTACTAATGGCTTTATGACAAAGAAAGTTTGACACATAATCTGTACATCCATCAGGTTGTTCTAAGCATGAATCTTTTGATGTTTAGCAAATAAAACAAATATATGCATCCACATAATCCATATGTCTATCAAGATATTTGCAAAACTCCAGAAATTTCCCTAATGCCTCTTCTGGGTCAATTCCAGCTGCACAGACCAGCAATCAGAGGCAGCCGCTTTTCTGATGTCTTTCACCATAAATTAGTTTTACCTATTCCAGGACTCCATACGTAACAGATCATCTATAGGTACTATTTTTTTTGTCTGACTTCTTTCATCCAGCATATATAAAAATTCATCCATATTGTTGAATGTGTCAGCAGCTCATCCTTTTAACTTCTGTGTGGTGGTTCTTTGCATGAATATACCACAAATTATCCATTCTCCCGTTGATGGACATATGAATTAAATCTAGCTTTGGCTGTGATAAATTAAGCCACTATGAACATTCTGGACATATTTTCTTTTGGAGATATTTATTCATTTCTCTTGGATAAATACCTAGGAGTATAATTTCTGGATCCTAGGGTAAGTATATATTTAACTTTATAAAAAACTTCCAAACTGTTTTCCAAAGTCGTATCATTTTACACTCCCACCAGCAACACGTGAGAATTTCAGTTGCTCCACATCCTAAACAACTGTTAGTATTGTCGGATTTTAATTTCAGCCATTCCAGGGGGTTTGTGCTGATACCTCATTGTGATTTTCATTTGAATTTTCATGATAAATACCTATGTTGTACTACTTCTTGTGTGCTTAGCAGCCATTCCTGCATCTGTTGTAAAGTGTCTGTTCAGACCTTCTCCCTTTTTATTGGGCTGTTTGTCTATTATAGATTTGGGGGAATTCTTTATAAATTATGGATAAGTTCTTATGTCAAATGTATGTATCGTAAATATTTTCTCCAAAGTTTCCAAATCTGTGACTTGCCTAGTTATTTTTGTAAAAGAAGACTTGCTTCTTACTAATCTGTGACTTGCCAGTTTATTTTTGTAATAGTAAGAAGACTGACTTAATTTGATGAAGCCCAATTTAGCATTTTAAAAATTTCTTATCTTGTGCTTTTTATATCTTGTCTAAGAAATCTTTTCCTGTGCCAAGATCATGAAAATATTCTACTATATTTTTTTCTCAGAGCTTTACAGCTTTTTATATTTAGATCTAAGATCTATTTCAACTTAAAGTTTTGTATGGTGTAGGGTAGGGGGTCAACAATAATTTCTTCACTCTACAGATATCCAGTTGTTTTAACACCATTTGTTGGAAGACTATTTTTTCCTCCATTAAATTGTCTTTGCACCTTTGTCTAAAATCAATTGACCTTTTTAATTGTGGTTTTAATTCTGGACTCTTTATTTATTTCATTGCCTATCCTGATGCCAACAGTATACTAGATTTTTTTTTTTAGCAAAAAAAAAACCTAAACTAAAAAAAGAATCTAGTATACTGTTGGCATCTATATATTTACTAAATTTTTGGCTACGTGGTCTACCAGTTACTGTGAGAGGATTGTTAAGATATCCTATTGTAATGGTAAATTCATTTGTTTATTTAATTCAGTTAGTTTTTGCTTCATGAATTTTGATGCTCTGTTATTTTGTCCACTTATATTTAGTGAAAATATTCATATTATTAGGTTTAAGCCCACCCTCTTACTACTTCTTTTCGATTCTTCCTTTTTCGTTATTATTTCTCTTTCTCATTTTTCTCACTTTATTTTTGATTAATCAAATATATTTTAATGTTCCATTGTATTTCTTATTTTGAATTCTTAGCTATATCTCATTTTATTATTTTCTTAGTATTCGTTCTAGAGCTAACATTTTGCATTCTTATTTTGTCAGAGACTAGAATCAATACTTTCCCTCTTCACACATCACACTTCACATTTGATATTTCCAGATCCTAATTCACCTTTCCACCTTCTCCCACCATATCTGCCCATGGAATAAGGTTTGGAGGTTGAGTCTCACAAAGTCAGAGGACCTTGGAAATATTGATGCTTCCCACTTCACACTTGTTTTAGTTTTTTGTTTCTTGTTTTTTTCTTTTTATTTTTAGGAAGATTAGCCCTGAGCTAATATCTGCCACCAATCCTCCTGTTTTTGCTGAGGAAGACTGGCCCTGAGCTAACATATGTGCCCATCTTCCTCTACTTTATGTGGTACACCTGCCACAGCATGGCTTGATAAGTGGTGTGTAGGTCACGCCCAGATCCAAACCAGCGAACCCTGGGCTGCTGAAGCAGAGCTTGCAAACTTAACCAATACACCACCAGGCTGGCCCCACGTGTTAGTTTCTGATTGCTGCTGCAACAAATTACCACAAACTTTGAGCCTCAAACAACATAAATTTAATATCTTATAGTTCGGAAGTCAGAAGTATGAAGTCAGTTTCACTGGCCCAAATTTGAAGTGTTGGTAGCGCTGCATTCCTTTTGGAGACACTAGGGAAGAATCCATTTCCTTGCCTTTTCCACCTTCTAGAGGCCAATTACATTCTACAGCCTTGTGGCCCTTTCCTCCATCTTGAAAGCCAACAATGTGCCATCTTCTCTCCTGACGTCTGCTTCCATCTTGATATCATCTCTGTTTGCTTCTGATCCTCCTGTCTCCCTCTTATAAGGACACATGATTACATTGGGCCCACCCAAATAATCTAAGATCATTTCCCCACCTCAAGACCCTTAACTTAATCACATTTACAAAGTCTCTTTTACCATGTAGGGTAACCTATTCACAGGTTCTAAGGATTAGGATATGGATATGATTGGGAGACCCTTATTCAGTCTATCACACACTTTATACTCCTCACTTCACAAATTGAATAACCTCACATATTGCAAGAGTATACTTTCATTTACACACCTACTCAATTTTTGTATAATTATCACCTTTACTTCTATATGTTACAAACATTATTTTACAGTGTTATTATTTTTGCTTTAAACAGGCAATTATTTTTAAGTAAATTATAAAAAGAAAGAACAGGGACTGGCCTTGTGGCTGAGTGATTAAGTTCACGTGCACCGCTTTGGCGGCCCAGGATTTCGCCAGTTCAGATCCTGGGCAGGGACATGACACCGCTCATCAAGCCATGCTGAGATGGCGTCCCACATAGCACAACCAGAAGGACCTACAACTAGAATATACAACTATGTCCAGGGGGCCTTTGGGGAGAAGAAGGAAAAAAAAGAAGATTGGCAACAGATGTTAGCTCAGGTCCCAATCTTAAAAAAAAAACAAGAATAAAACACATTTAAAAAAATTTTTTAATCTAAAAAATTTTAAAAAAAGAACACACCTTCTTTTGTGTTTACCCATTTATTTACCATTTCTCGTTCTCTTTATTCCTTCATTTAGATCTGAATTTCAATCTGTTACAATTTCCCTTTAACCAGAAGGGTATCCTCTAACAAATCAAACTTTTTTCAGCCCAAAATGATTTAAAAGCTAAAGTGTAACTTTTCATAGAATAAACCATTTGCATGAGCTAGGCCCTGGATTACCCAACAGTCACCTCGTAGTTCCAGATATAGGTGATGTAAGAGAAAGTGCCTGTAAGCATTTCTATCTGTTTGTAGAGTATTGTGTTTAACCACTGCCAACTTTAAAACTATTTCACACACTGTTTTTCTGTTACATAAAAAGCAGTATATTTGGGAGCAAGTATTTTAATTTTCTTGTTCCAAGACATCATGTTGCAGGTGGTGGAAATTGGTAAGAAAATGAAAACAAGAAAGGTGAAAAAGATATATGAGGCGTGCATGCAGAGCACTCAGATTGGGCTGATGCTGCCTTTTTTTACCTACTCATCTCATTTTTTTGGCTTTCTGTGTGTGTTGCTAGGTTACAATTGTATACTTTTTGTAATCAACATGAAACCAACTGGCTAAACAGGTTGTTCTCCATCAGCCTAAAAATAGTTCATGCCATTTTAATTGAAATTTCTAATTGAGAATGCTTGTTAGACTTCCTATTTGAAAGACTTGCCTTGGTCATTAAATGTCTTTATGAAGATCAAGAGATTTAAGACAATTTACCTTTTCTTCCTTGCAAAAGCAAACATAAATAGTGCAAGAATAAAAGAATGGCCAGCTAGCAGGTGAGACTACTTCTCACTAATTCTGTACCATTATGTTATGTAGTGATGACAAATCGATGTCAACCAGGTATAAATTGGTTTGTGATGCTCCTCATGGCCTGTGTCCCCAGATTTTCCAGAGCAGCAAAAACTACGTGTGAGAATACTTTCTCTCATCAAATTTCATTGTGATGGTGTATCATAATCTTTGTTTTTCCCTCATAGATGAAAACCTATCCAATGTAAAATACGCTTTGGAAATGCTAATGACAGAATAAATTGACAGATGGTTACTAGAACAAGGCCAGCTGGTAACATGGGATAGAGTCTTCAAGCTGAAAAAAGGGAAGCAATTTGGAGTCATGGTTCTTAAACAAGACCAGCATATCAAAAACCCTGAGGACATTTTTTTTTTATTTATTTATCCTTCCAGCCAAGTTTCTTCCTTTTCCTACCTCCAACAAAGCTAAAATGCCCTGGGAGAGCAGGCGTGTATAAACCTCAGCACGCATCAGAAGCACCTGAAGGACTTACTAAAACACGGATTGCCTGACACAACTTTAAAGCTTCTTATTCAGTAGGTTTGGAATGGGGCCTAAGAATTTGCACGTCTTATGAATTCACAGATGATATTGATTCTCCTGGTCCAGGGACCACACTTTGAGAATCACTGGCTTCAAGAAACTAGGAAAAAAGTAGTAAATTCATCCAAGTTAGAGAGTCTCAACATATGGCAGGAAAGAGCACACTCAGGGATGTGAGATAAATCCAGTAGAAAAATCTGGGAACAGAGAAGAGTCACGGTGGGGGATGTTTCCACACAAAACAGAAGTATGTCTAGAAAGAAAATTTAATTAAAAGGTACTTGATTTCTGTCAGAGGCAAATAAAACCATAAGATCTGGGATTCAGCTTGTATAAGCAAAACAGTTCTGACCTAAAGAAGACATTTAGAAATAAATCATCATATTCCCCTGGGCAGAAGTGAAAGTTAGTCAACATGCCAGGGAAGGAAACTGAAAAAGGACAGTAAAAACCTGATTGTTGTGGACCCTAGTTCTTCCATGGGACAGTGAAAGTCACCACTGGGGAGCCTCTTGTTTTGGATAACTAAGAAGATACCACAAAAGATGAAAAACCAATAGCACCACCAAAAACCAGGTAACTGATTAGGATTTAGTAATTGCAAAATCGGCAGGAAAGAAAGAGTTGGGGAGGAAGGAGAGGAAAGGAGAAAGAAAGAAAAATACTAGACTGAAGGAAGCTAATATGAAGTTGTTGCTGAATAGGCATTAGGCTAGGTAGAGTGGACTTGCTGGCTCCCACTAACATTTAGAATATGAGTCTAGAGACCATGAGTCTCTGCCGCTCAAATTTGAGCCTTCTTCTATCAGTAAGTTTTAGAGAGAAGGATAATGAAGGATCAAAAAACAGCAGAAGCCCTGATGCAGCCCCTGCCAAACCTAGTTGGAAAGACAGGTTGGGGAATTACCCATGTAGATGTTATACTTCTGTGGGTCTCTGACTTGGAGTGGCGTCAAGAACAACAGAGCCAGAGGGCCCACTGTGGGCTCCCCACAAAGCTGGCCTCTGCGACATTTTTTATTGAAGCAATCATCAAGTTGCCCACACTTAAGAGGTTATTTTGACACATTTTTCAAGTGGTGGCTATGTCAAAAGTGTGGGCCAAAAGAAGTGCCCAAGTGTTTAGTAGTGTCAGCAGCAACAGAAAAGAGGGCAACATAGCTTTGGAAGGCACCCGAATATATAGTATCTGTTCCTTTTGTTCATGGAGATTGATTTTGGGGCAGTCAAGGTCCTGAGCTTCTCCCATGTGTACCTCTTTCGGCATGCATTCAGTGATGGCAATACTCAGAAAAATGGCAGTAGGTAAGTTATGCATGAGATGGACAGTGATACATTACAGTCTGGAATGTGCAGTCCCCGTAAATAAAGAGGGATACATTGGGGCAAAGATGGAAGCCATCTGGTAGCAGTGAATACTGGAAATTGTAGCATTTCATGCATCCCATCTGTTCAGACAGTGGAGATAGGAGGTCATCCTATCTTAGGCTAGTAAAGCTAAAACAAATGAAAGACTATTGGATGCTGAGCTAGGAGCTAGCCTATTTATCTGCCTTCCAGCTGTGGAATGAGTAGAGAATTGATTCAGACAAGTAGACAGAAGGGCACCCAAGGCAATTCCTTGGCATGCCCTGCAAAAACACTCTCCATTGGCAAATTCTCAGGCTCAATAGATTTGTTATTATTTGAGAATGAGTAAAACAAAAACATACCAAATGATACAGACGGGGGAAGAAAACCAAAAGAGGAAATGTACATAGAAAATTTTAGAAAAATACTTGGCATCCTCAATTGCATTAGCAAATATATAGCCTCTTGAAATGGGACCGGAAAGCCAGAAAGAAAGAAGAAAATGGAAATAACTAATGCAGCATTAGATCAATAGGAGACAGGTGAGATGCAGAGTTATAACATGATGGAAACACTTTCCTTGACTGAATTGCATTGTTCATCATTACCCCTTTCCAATATGTGTGAAATCCATAAGAAATATTTTCTGTGCAGACTTTTTATTACTAATTTTCAATTGTTTGAAGGAGATATCTATGTTTACATATTTCTTTTAAATAAAAGATGTTGGGCAGAGAAAACCAAGAGAGAATGAGATCCTTTCCCAGGTCCTCATTCTGCCAATTTTGTAAAGCAGTATAAAATTATGCTGCAGCACTTAGAGAAATGATAGTGAGCAGGGCTTGGAAAAGCTCACCAACCATGTGCTCTCCAGGCAGGCCTGCATTTGTTCCTCTGCTGTGTCTGCAGGAGGTATAAATCTGAGCAAAGTTAATGGACATCGTTGGTTGATATAGGCCTTCACCACTACTGATCATATAACTGTTTGGGGTTTTTTTCTATTTTCCTTTGTCTTAGGGATTTGAAAGTTTTGTATGTGGAGGTGGGTAGAGTGAAGGAGGGTAAACATTTACCAATTTAAGCATGACCATAAGAGTCTTTGTCCAAGATTTTCTAGGTCCAAACTAATAACTCATACTTTCATTAAAATCTGCCTCAAAACACATTGCAGAGAAACTGTAAATGCAACCGTGGGGTTTAAAACTTCAATAGGGTGAACAGAGAGCAGAACTGACACAGCAAAACTTTTAAAAATCTAATCGTTCCGAGGAGGGCAAATTTTGTGAGTTCTCATTTAAATAGTAAAACCAACAGAGAGGAAAACACAATGAGACTTAATTGTGACAATATAAGATCATGGGTCCAAGTAATACACCAGATAACTTAGAAAAAATACAATAATCAAAAAACAAATAGAAGAAAAATTCCTGTGATGAAATTCCTTTATGTAAATAAATGCAGACTGAAAGAAATCACTCAATTCCAGTCAAACTTAATTTTAAAAGACCAAATTTAGAACCATACCGGCAATTTGTTTTATATCTCTAAATAAAGAAAAGTCTGTGTACATTCAAGCCAAAAATATAATACACACACACAAATCAAATTTGTATCCAATTTTTCCTCTGCCAAGAAGTCAATAAAACAATATCTGTAAAATTTTTAAGTGGTGAGACAGTGATTAAAAATTGTATGTTCAACAAAATTGGCTTTGTCTTGTTTTGATACTTAAAAAACAATTCTCAATAATGCAAGAACTCAGAAAATACACCATATAACCTTCATGAAAAAAAACTTATTTTAGTTGACTGAAAAACAAAACAAGCATAAATGCTCTAGAATTAAAAATTATCACCAAGGGGCTGGCTCCATGGCCAAGTGGTTAGGTTCACACACTCCACTTCAGTGGCCCAGGGTTTCACTGGTTCAGATCCTGGGCGTGGACATGGCACCGCTCATCAAGCCATGCTGAGGTGGCGTCCCACATGCCACAACTAGAAGGACCCACAACTGAAAATACATAACTATGTACCAGGGGGCTTTGAGGAGAGAAAGGAAAAATAAAATCTTTAAAAAAAAAATCATCACTAAAAAATAAACTAGGAATATTATTCTGAGCATTGTTATAGACCACAAATCATAATGTTGGAAGAACAGTGCAATTATTACAGAAGCAAAAAGTCTAGGAATCAGGAGAGCTATCATTGAACCTAAACTCCACCAGTATCCATAGGCAGATTTTGCTGTGTGATTTTCGTTTCTTTAATCTCACAGAAGTGGTTAGACATAAGGTAATAGAACGCATATTAAGAGAGTTTATAAAATATTATTTAAAATAAAATGAGTTTTGTTACTCAGTTACGGGCTCACAGATTTCCAGCAGAATAAATGCTGTTTTGTATTGACCATCTGTAGTCACACTGAGTTTCTCCTCACTCCACAACTGAAAAAAAATTGTCTTTGAAATAACATGTTATTTCCTTGGTAAAAAGGAGACTATTCATGAAAACTAAAAACGTAAGGAAAGAAAATTTGAAGGAAAAAGAGTGTATGTTGACAAACCAAACTCGATCTTTGCCGTAAATCCACTTCTCCTGCAATCTTTCTCATCTTGGTAAATTGCAATTCTATTTTTCTGGTAGTTCCGATCAAACCTTGAGGCAGAACTGACTCCTCGCTTAATCTCATACTCCCTATCCAATCCTCTGGCTACTGTATTGGTTCCACCGTCAATATGTTTCATATCCAAGCTCTTCTCACCACCTCCAAGCTACAACCCTAGCCAAGAGCCATAAAATGGTCTCCCCACCTTCATCCTTACCCTGTTAAGTCTGTTCTCACAGAGCAGCCAAAGTGATTCTTTGAAAAGTTAACTCATTAAGTCTCTCCTCTGCTTAGAACTCTCTAAATCTTCCCAGCTCACTCACCCCGGTCAATACCTCACCACAGGGCCTTTGGACTTGCTGTTTGCTCTGCCTAGAATCCTCTTGCTTCAGGTTTACACTCGGATCTCTCCCTCAGCTCTCAATTCTTTACTCAAATGTCAGGTTTTTTGTTTTTTGGGTTTTTTTGAGGAAGATTAACCCTAGCCATGAGCTAACTGCTGCCAATCCTCTTCTTTTTGCTGAGGAAGACTGGCCCTGAGCTAACATCTGTGCCCATCTTCCTCTACTGTATATGTGGCATGCCTACTACAGCATGGCTTGCCAAGTGGTGCCATGTCCGCACCTTGGATCCGAACCAGTGCACCCTGGACCACCAAAGGGGAATGTGCACACTTAACCGCTGCGCCACTGGGCCAGCCCCTCAAATGTCAGTTTTTAAGTAAAGTTTCTCCCACAGCCCTATGTAAAAATGCTGCACTTCCCCCCACACAATCCCATTTCCACCTGCCTTTTTATTTTTCTTAGCACTTATTACATCCTTTAAAACATACACATTATTTTTTTGGTCTGTCTCTTCCCACTAAAATGAAAGCTCCATGAGGGCATGAATTTTTCTCTGTTTTGTTCCCTGCTGTAACTCCAGCACTGAGAGGAGTGCCAATAATGGATGCTGCATAAATATTTGTTGAAAACAGTTTCAGAATCATCTTCATCCTAATATTGTTTTTCAATTTTTGCATGATGGGCATGAATTCCTTGTATAACCAAAAGATCTTAAAATGAGCATAAGGAAAGTCATAAATGTACATATAATTATCTTCCTCAAGGACATTAGGAATATAATAGAAAAATCTAGGAAAATATTAGCAAATCCAGAGACTTTAATGACTCAAGCTTTAGCATCTCAAACCATTCATTTGTTAGCTTGAAATATTTGAGTGATTCTCGTCTGTGAAGCTATCCATTTCAGACACACATTTTGACAAATATAAATTTTAAAAGAAAATTATATGATGGTTGAATAAAAAGTATAAAAGTTAAGGTCATTTTAGTTGGAAAAGAGTAAGATTCTACAACTAACGAGCCAGTGACCTGCCTTTAAGACTCCATTTTTTTAATTCATTTAAGAAGTCATAAATAACGTCAGTTTTATAGTCGCAATAACCTACTGAGAGAAAGAGCTTTAGGAAGGAAACAGCATAAAATTAAATTAGTTTTCCTGGCATTTGATATAAACTGAGATAACTTAGTTGACAGTGGAAGATTTTTAATTTGTCTTTTCACCCACCCACTTGTCTTTCTTTAGCAAAGATGACCCAGAGCTGAGGTCGCCCTTAAAATTTCATCCATTTGGTTTTTCCTGGCCATCAGTCACGCATGCATGTGATGAAACAAGCAAAAGAACATTGAGTTTCCATATAAATCAAAACAGGAAAATTGATTTTTTTTTTTCATTTGTGGAACTCACTGAGGAACTGATTGCCTGGTGTGGGTTTGGGCAAATGTTGCATTCCTTAGCTGATGCTCAATGTACTAAAATCCTCCAGTGGGAACATACTGCCTCTACCTTTGGTTCTAGACCATATTTGTACTACTGGCCACTCTCTGGCCAGTTGTTCACCTCAAAGAAGCCCCTGGCCATGAATCCCACTCCTTTTCATCTCACCACGATGCCCCTTCTGTCCACTTAACAGATGTGTTCTCCTGACTAATTCTGCAAGTAGATATTTACTAATATTGAGGTTTCATGTGGTCTGATAAATATCAACTCTCTGCTCTGCCTGATTTATAAATTAATTGCAAGTTAGACCAAAAATATTTAAATATCCCCCTTGGGTGTGAACTGTAATCCATGACTTGCCTCCAACGACTACAGTATGGGAAAGGGGGTGCAAAGAGAAACTTTATGATGGCTGAATCTGGAAAATACTACCTTGGCCAGGTAATCAAGGCTTATATCATCAGTGATAAGTCATACTGATAGCATGCACCCCGATATGATGTGATGAGGGCAGCACTTCACCTCTGTAGTAATCTTCCTCCAATCCATAATCCCTATATAACTATGAGAGAAACATCAGACACACTCGAATTGACCATTCTACAACATAAATAACCATCTCGAAACAGTAAAGGTCATTAAAAAACAAGGAATGTCTGCCAAACCATTCTAGACCAATTGATGACTAATTTGATCCTGAAACAATAAAAGGGCATTAATGAAAAAACTAGTGAAATTTGAATGAAGTTTGGATTGTAGTTACAAATTATGTAACAATATCTGTTTCTTCATTGTAACAAAATTACCAAGGTAATGTAAGAGGTTAAGAATAGGGGAAACTGTCAGGTATATACAGGAACTGTCCAACTCTTCTGTAAATGTAAAACTCTTTGAAAATAAAGTCTATCAAAAGTAATAGTCAATGAGATGTTAATCAAAATATTTCTTCCATTACTAATAGAGCCTAGGTTGGATGAGATGGCTTAGGTGTGGAGTGATATAGAGTTTTTAATTACACAACCAGAAATAGGCAAACTTGCTAGAGTTACATGGGACCACTGCAGGCTTCCCCAGGTAGGGTCTTACCTTTCAAATAGCTTGGAGGGGTAGAACAGAATGGATACATTCTACAGGTAACTAGCTTCTAAAAGGAGTAAAAGGGCTGAGCTATGCATGCCTAGTTTCTCTACCAAATTCATCAAGAGTAAATCATTGTTCTAACCCTGGAAAGGAATGAGAAGGCAGAGATAGACCCAGAGTATAAATCTACTAGAGCTGCCTAGAAGGAAACAGAAATGGAGAATTAATGTCCCCTCCTAGCATTTCCTCAGTGTTTTATCTCTTAGCCATTTAAGCTTAATGATTAAGATGAGGGTAAATTCAAGGTACAGTTATCTCATTTTTGAGGAGGCGATCATAAGTTCTTGAACAATCCTATTTTCACCTTCATGAAGCTACTACCCATGCAAACTTCTCTTGTTAGGATCCACCTGATAGGTGGTGTTGATTTTCCCCCTAAAACGCACTGAAACACTTCCAAACAGCACCTCAATCAAAACAACTCTGAGATCACTCACTCCAAGATTGAAAATTCCCTTTCTATTCTATTTCTCATCCTATATTATGTCCATGTTATCCATAAAAGCCTATCAGAGGGATTTCCAGTTTCAGCTCCAACGTGTAAAGAGCTTGGAAGTCATCACAGCCATCCTTACAACAAGAAAAAGCTGAACAAATTGAAAATCAATGACTTCTCTCCCACCAGTTAGAGAACTGGGGTCACAGGGAAAATTGCCACTCTGAAATCTAGAGACAGGTGAGTCCAAGATTCACAGATGAGATATAATTACCTGGAGCAGACTCAACCAGAACTGTAAACTAGGAGGAACACTTAGAGGGTAATTCTGACAAATTGCTGGGGACTAAAGAGTGTGCATTAGCATGAGAGTAAGAAATTTCTGGGAGCTTTACCACCAGGAATCCCACCAGGTACTCACAGTGAAGAGTAGAGAAAGATTCCTCCTGGGTCTGGCTGGTGAAGGAAGGATAGTCATGGTAAAATACACCCAGGCCACTCTTGCTAAAAAAGGCCAAGTCTCCAGGGGGAAAATTTTCCCCACGGTCCTATTTCACCTGGAGGTGGAGCATTGCTACCATCTAGCTCCCTCTAACCTTCCTGTCTCATTGAAAGGGAAGGAATGGCTATAAAATATCTGTGAAGGCCCAGGGACACAGTCCCAATAAAAACGGAGATTTAATGAAAAGATTACAAAATGCTTCCCCTCTTCCATGCCTTTTCACCACACCTACCAGGCTCCAATATAATAACAGTGGATTACAGCTAGAAGAGCTGCGAGTCTCAGACTCTCTGAGGAGGAGTCTTAGGGAAGCCCAAAGTCAACAGGGAAGACAAGCAGAAGGACACCAGAGGAATCTGGAGCCTCTGGCACCTACAGATACAGTAAAAGTTAACGAAAGCCCAACTCCCAGCCAGATTAACGAAACACCTCACATTAATGTCCTGTTTACCCCAGTTCGTATGATTCAACACATCATGTTTGGCTTCCAACAAAAATTACAAGGCATGCTAAAAGGCAGGAAGAAATACACTCTAAAGAGAAAACCAGCAGCAGAACTAGACTCAGGTATGACACAAATGTTTGAATTATTGGATAGAGAATTTAAAATAACTATTAATACATGAAGGGCCCTCATGAAAAAAGTAGACAGCATGCAAGAACAGATGGGTAATGTAAGAAGAGAGATGGAAACTCTAAGAAAGATTCAAAAGTAAATACTAGAAATCAAGAACATTATAATGAAAATGAAAAATGCCTTTAACAAGTTCATTGGTAGACTGGACTAGGCTGAGGAAAGAATCAATGAGCTTGAGGATAATCAACAGAAACTCCCCAAACTGAAGTGCAAAGAGATAAAAGAATGAAAATGAATAGAAAAGAAACCAAACAGAGCAACCAAGAACTTTGGGACAATCTGAAAAGAAGTAACACAGGTATGAGTGGAATACCAGAAAAAGAAAGAGAGAAAGGAGCTGAAAAGAGATTCGAAGCCACAGTGGACTTTTCCAAAATTATTGACAGACAACAAACCACAGATCCAGAAAATTCAGCGAACACCACTCAAGATAAATGTCAAAAATCTACACCTGGACGTTTCATATTAAAACTGCAGGAAGCCAAAGATAAAGAAAGAGTCTTGAATGAAACCAGAAGAAAAAAGTGATCCATGGATCCATGATCCATGAAAGAAATAATTGAGAAGTTGGACTTTGTTAAAATTAAAAACTTCTACTCTGTGAAAGACTTTGTTAAGAAGAAGAAGAAGACAAGCCACAGATTGGGAGAAAATATTTACAAAAAACATATGTGATAAAGAAATGTAATCCAAAATATACAACAATATCTTAAGACTCAACAATAAAAAACAAGCAACCTGATCAAAAAATGGGCAAAAGATCAGAACAGACACCTCACCAAAGAAGATATACAGATGGCAAATAAGCATGTGAAAAGATGTTCAACATCGTGTCATTAGGGAGTTGCAAATTAAAACAACAATGAGATACCAACACACACCCATCAGAAAGGGAAAAATCCAAACCACTGGCAACACCAAATGCTTAAGAGGATACGGAACAACAGAAACTCTCATTCATTGCTGGTGAGAAGGCAAAATGGTACAGCCATTTTGAAAGACAACTTAGCAGTTTCTTAAAAAACTAACCACTTTCTTACTATACAATCCAACAACGCCCCTCTTTGGTATTTACCCAAATGAGTTGAAATCTTATGCCTCCACAAAAACCTGCATATTTATAGTAGCTTTATTCATAATTGCCAAAACTTGGAAGGAACTAAGATGTCTGTCAGTAAGTAAATGGATAAACTGTCTACATCCAAACAATGGAATATTATTCAGCACTAAAAAGAAATGAGCTATTAAGCCATGAAAAGATGTAGAGGAATTTTAAATGCATGTTACTAAGAGAAAGAAGCCAGGCTGAAAAGGCTGCGTACCATATGATTCCAACTACAGTTTGCCCTTTGCATCTGCAGATTCAACCAACCATGGACTGAAAGGCCGACATGATTGCATGTGTTCTGAATATGTACAGACTTTTTTTTCGTCACCATTCCCTAAACAACACAGTATAACAACTATTTAACAGCATTTACATTGTATCAGGTATTATAAATAATCTAGGGATGATTTTAAGTATATGGGAGAATGTGCGTAGGTTATGTGCAAATACTATGCCATTTTATACAAGGGACTTGAGCATCTTGAATTTTAGTATCTGTGAGGGGATACTGGAACCAATCTCCAGCAGATACTGAGGGACAACAATATATAACATTCTGGAAAAGGCAAAATTATGGAGACAGTAAAAAGATCAGCGGTTACCAGGGGTTTGGGGGGAAGGAGGGATGAATAGGCAGCGTGTAGAAGATTTTTAGGCCAGTGAAACGATTCTATATGATACTATAATAACGGATGCATGTCATTATACATTTGTCCAAACCCATAGAATGTACAAAGCCAAGAGTGAACCCTAATGTAAACTACGGACTTTGGGTGATAAGGATGCATCAATGTAGGTTCATCAGCTATGACAAATGTACCACTCTGGTCAGGAATGTTAATAACAGGAGACGCTGTGCATGCATGGGGTCAGGGGGTATAAAGGAAATCTGTATGCCTTTCACTCAATTTTGCTCTGAACCTAAAATTTCTCTAAAAATTAAAGTCTATTTAAAAAATAAAAAACAAAGTCTATACATTAAAAAAATAAAATATATTGTCCTTTTTAGAAAAAATTATTTGTTTTATCCTGTCAGGTTGCCAACCAGTCTGCCAGATACCTCGAGTCTTTGAACTATAAACGTAGTTAGAAAAATTTTCCAGCAAAATAGTTAGCATGTATTTACCATGTCTGAGGAGAAATCCACCTCTGTACACTGTCTGACAGTAGCGTCGGTGACTGGCCTGCCCTCTGAAAAAGTTTATAAGTTTATAATGGTGGCAGTCCCACTGGCCAAGTCTTGTTTTAGGTGCCTGTTTTAACATCCAACTTTGTCAAAACTATCATATCTTGGGTGTAGACGCTTTCTGCCCTGGGCCCCAGTGGTTGCTGTTGTTACCGCTTGCTTTGGAATTGCGTAAGCCTCTGGGACAGGTTGGTCCCTCATCCCTACAATTACCTCAGCTGGAGAATCACCCCCAACAGACTGCCAGACTGAAGCTGCTGCTGATGCTTCTGAAGCGTGTGCTCTTGGGGCCTACTGAGGACCAATATCTCCCCATGTGCTTTTCAAGACACGTCTCTCTGTACTTTGCAACTTTTCCAATTTTGAGGAGATTTTCATTCTGTGCCATCTTTTTATGTAGATGTATGAGATACCTCTAGTCTTTCATTTCCCTCTGCTCTTCTCCTATAGCAAATGAGGCTCACATGAGTTTCCAATAATGCAACCTACTTCTGAAATTGATCCCTTCCCTTCTCTACAACATGAAAGGTCAGCAACGCTGTCTGGAATTACATGACTGCATTCCTTCTATTTTCTCTTTCAATTCTAGTTGGCATTTGTTCTCCTATGATATTCATCCAAACTTTGTCTTTAAGATGTCCCATAGAGAGAAAGACAAAATCCGTGAAAAAAAATCTGTGAAAAGAACCCATTGCTCACAAAATCTTGTCTGCTTTCATTCTCCTGGGATGGATAATCCCACCTATGAGCTAATCTTTTCCCTATAATCTACTCCCTCCCCAGCTGCACCCACTTATTAAGGTGGTGGCACTTACCTAGGTCTCTCAAGGCATTCTTGGTGCCCTTACATGTGCACCTAGATAGTTTCAGCTCAAACTGCAGCAACCTGCACACTAAGAGCAGCTTGTTCAGCACCTCCTGAGACTTTCATTTTCGCTTAAGGTACTTAATAGTGAGGATTCCCAATCCTCATTCTACATTTCTTCTAATAGGAGAAGTTGGAAAGCTACAATCTACACTCACCAAACTCCTTTGCAGCTAGAATTCTTGATGCAAATTAAGTTCCACAAATTCGATGAACTATTATAATCCTGCAAAAATAAACATAAGGCAGAGGTCATCTTACTATTGCTCTCAGCTGGTGTTTTTTGCAAAAAAGAATTTGGAAATATGAGGCTTCCTTGGGAAGAATTTCAATGTCTATTTTCCAGTTTCCTGAGTATGAAAAGCTATTGTGGTGGTGGCAGTAGCTTCGGGCTTTAACATAACTTGAAGCGTGACATCAGAGGTAGTAACTTTCTCAGCAGATCAGCCCTATATTGTCCTGAAAATCTTTTCGGATCCCCAACTAAACATCTAATTCTTTAGCACTTCCAATAATTTTCAAAGCACCTATATATTTTATCAATTCTAAGATCTGGGGGGGTGTTTAAATATTTTTACATTCCTGAATTTGGGGTACATCATATTATCAATGACTTTACTACAATCTCTGTTAACCATGTAATGTTCATGACACAATTTTTTGAAATGCTTCCATTGACGACTTCTGTTAAGATCAAGACAGCACCAGCATCAACACACCTAAGGTAATTTCAAATGTAAATCCCACCACATTTGAGGTTCTGAGAGTATTTTGTTTTCTGCACTAAACCATCATCGAAAGAGTGGGTGAGACTCATGCACCATTTGCTCAAGGTCTCATGAATACTGCTCTTTCTTTAGAATAGCCTTTTTCCAGCTAAAAAGAGCTCCTTCCTTGGGGAAAAACCGTCTTAACTTGTAGTGACTTGTCACTGTGAAAATCCCATATGGATAATGCTTAATTCTAAAACTGCCTGCGTAGGTTAAACAGTTAAATACGGACACTTGACTGCAAAAATCCAGCCTCGTGGAATAATATGAATCATGGCAAAGTTCAAAAATCCAATTTGAAAAACCGGCATCAAACTAAAAATGGCCTAGTCAAAGTTATTTTGCTCACCAAAGGCTGGGCTTTATCCACATCTCAAAATTCCTGACATATTCATGAGAAGTTGATGTTTCAAGGGGGCCTATAAATAGCATCTATTTTTCCTGCCCAAGTTCTAAATCATTTGAGAAATAAGACCAAAAATAATTTTTTTAACAGATAAAGATCAAGATATCAACATCGTTAATAAAGTCTTGATCAGGGAACATGCTTATGCATGTAGCGGAAATGGTCTTCCTCGTACTAAACCCCTGAATTCAATTTACCATTCGCCACAGGCAGCACTGAACAACCTCATTCCTTCCCACATGCGTCTCTGCCCCTTGAACATGCAGGATGAAGAGTGTTTTCTTCAGCCAGCAGCATCCCAAGAGCAGGGAAGAAAGATGGAGTGAGAGTCATAGGGCCATTTCCTCCTCAAATCGCAACAACATCCACAAAATAAGAAAGGAAGGAAAGAAGTGAATAAATGACAAAAACAGCCTGCAGTCTCAAAGAGCCTCTGTTAGAAAAACTAATCTTCACAAGGGCAGAGACTTTATCTTGTTCAACACTATATTCTTGGCACCTAAACCACTTCCTGGCACTTAGTGAAGCTCAATAATATTAGCTGAATGCTTACAACAGGATAATAAAAAAAAGTAGATTCATGTTAGTCTCTTACTTTTTCCCCTAAAAGTAGGCTAAAACTCAGAAAATGTAAGAAAATTGTTTAGCCACATTTTTTCCAAGAAAAATATCACCAGCAAATAGCATTGTTTACCCGGAGGAGGTGGCGCTCAGCTCAGCCCCTCCCTCATGCCCTACCTCTGCCTGCTGCCAGTAAGCGTCATCGAGCTAAAGAGGACCCAAAGAATTTCATAAAAACTTCTTCTGGCCCCAAAGATCCCCAAATGCTTCTGCCTGGCCAAGAGTCCTGGGTTCGCTGTAGACTGACCCACTTTAAAAAGTGTCATGGAACAGATGTTTTGCTCTTTTATCTATTGATCACAAGCAAGAATGAAAAGCATATCCAAAGAAAAAGGAATTAAAAGTAAAGTCTTTCCTTGCACAGCCTCCAAAGGAGCTGAAGAAATTGTAAGGCTAAGCCTTTATTTGTATAAATGTCACTACAGCTCTCCCACAATTAGGCCTGTCCTAAAACATAGATAACATTCACTTCACCAGCAAAGCTGCCAGGATGTAATTAAAGATGGAAGATCTTTACGTACAGTCCCTGGGTCGAGAGGGGCAGTTCTCAAGCAGTGTGAACTCCTCTTTTTTTGAAAGGGTTTTGCCAGTTATTAGCTAAAGTTTAAAGTGCAAGACAACTTAATCTAAAAGGTTGCAGTATCTTTTGCCCACGTGGATGTGAGAGTAAGGTGAAGACAAAAGGAAACTGGAAAAACATAATGTTGGGCTTTTTGCTTTGTTTTAGTTGTGCTTGTTTTGTTGTTGTTACTATTTTCAATAGATCTGTTTAAGTTTTGTAGACATAGCAGAGTAAAAAAGTAATAATACATTTTCTATCTAGTGATTATAATTAAGATTGAGATTCCACACGTAAGCCACACGATTACATTAGCACTCTTTGGTATCAAGTGGCCAACACTTAGCAATTTGGTTAACTATGTTGGTGCATCTAATAGCACCAATCATATTCTTTCATTTGGAATATACGTCTCTATATTTTTGTTTTATATTTTCTACTTCATATTGGACTTTAAAGTTCTAGAAGACTAGGCTATGTCTTTTTTTCCTTGGTTATATATAGCACAAAATATAGTACTTGTATAGGTAAAAATTTAATGAGTAGTATTTAAACTCTACAAACATTTAAAGGTAATTAAGAATTTGAGAAGCTTTAATCTTCTGCATAATTAAGTTTCTCAACTTGCAATACACTTCAGTTCATAACGGGAACTGCTTTATTGTCTATAAACATAAAAATCTATAAGTCCTATTACAAATTCAAAAATTAGTACTTCTGGCTTAGGTGTACTTGAACTTAAAATGGTAAATCTTCAGTGGCCTTTCGAAGATCATCTAAGGACTTTATAATACTGTACTTGGTAGATGATGATCTATTATTTAAAACGCTGAGGAAAAATGAGTTCAAGATATCCAAAGTAGTCAATTTAAGGTTCACAAGACATACAGAAAAGTCTCCCTCAATATCTAGCCCAGATAGCTAGGTTGAACTCCAGACCTATATTTGCAATTGCCCCCTAAATCTCTCCCTAAACCAACATGTCTGCAATGCTTCCACCACAAAACAGGCCCTTACGGGTCCTGTGGCCTAGTTGTTAAGCTTGGCGCACTTCACTTTGGCGGCCCAGGTTCACTTCCCAGGCAAGGACCTACACCACTGGTCTGCAGCCATGCTGTGGCAGTGACCTACACGCAAAATGGAGGAAGATTGGCATAGATGTTTTCTCAGGACAAACCTTCCTCAAGCGAAATAAGGAAGATCAGCCACAGGTGTTAGCTCAGGGCAACTCTTCCTCAGCCAAAAAAAAAAAAACAGGTCCCTATAATCTGGGAAATCATACCTGGCTCCCAGAAACAAGGTTAGGATAAGGTCATTGATGAAGATAAAGGCCCAGACCTCATATACGTAAAGTTATCTCCCACTTATCTACCCTTGTATGGTCACACCCACTTGTGATCCTGCTAGGGGTCACAATACCAGACTTTTCAGGCTGTCTGAAGCACAGCCCAAAACTGACTTCACAATCCCCTTCCAGCTCACTAGAAATCAGACAAGCCCTTGTCAATGGGCATGTGGCAGCCTTTAGCTTCATAAATATTTTAAAACTGGCAGAATTTCCAGGTGGGAAGGTGCATCTACATGCTGCCCAAACACCAGAATATTTGCCTCTTTCTAATTTCTTTTCCAGGCTAATTTCATAAGGTCACATTCAGAACCTGGACAGCTGGGCACTGGTGACACAGGAAAGAGTCTTCGAGCATTACATTACATGCAATTTACTTCATATTATATTTCTGCTGCATCACATCTGATCAGAATAATCTCAATACATCTATGCCTTTGGTGACTGTGAACTGATGTTGTTACTTCTGCCTTTAGCAACACAATAGGGGGGAAATTCAATTCATACCATCTGGTAGCTTATGGTAAGCCTTTGAAAAAAGCTCTCTCAAAGAGCAGTGGACCAGAACACCCCCACCCCCAAAAGTGCTCCTTTTCCTCTGCTACCTAAATTGGTGAAGGACACCACCATTTAAGCTGCCAGTCATCCTAAACTACTTCCTATCCCTTTCACATGCATGTGATTAAGGATAAAAGTTCAGTCAAGGTAACTTCCTAAATAACTCTGAAATCCGTTTCCTCACTACCATCACCAGCACCACTGCCTCTCCGGTCTGAGTTACTTCAACAGCCTAAAAGTCGTGTCCCTCTTCAAGGTGATCTATCTAAGATACAAATCTGATCATGTAACCCCACTCAATCACTCTGCATTGCCTTCAGAATAAAGTCCTCAGCCTTTAATAACCTAGCTTTCACCCGGTTTTCCAGCCTCACCTGTTATCCTTTTTTTCCCGTCCTTTCTTTTAGCCCTTCTAACTCCTTGAGTTTCCTCAAACACACCACACACATTTGTTTAGACTGAATTACCCCACATTTCCCCTCACTTAGCTTAAAATTCCTCTAAACCTTAAACTAAGATGAAACCTTCTCCTGAAAGACTCTCTCAAAATTCCAACACCCTCCCAACCAGGCCCACCCTCAACACCAAATTCATGTTATGACACCCTCTTCAGACTTTCCACCCTGTGCTTCCATCTCTTCTAACGCTCATCACTTTATGTAATAATTGTTTACTTGTCTATTTCCCATAAGCCTAAGAGGTGTTTGAAGACACAGTCTCATGTTTTCTAGCTCTACGCCCAAGAATAGCCTCTGGCACAGAGTAGACACGTAATAGATATTTGTTGAGTGAATGAATGAGACCACGAAACCTGAATTCAAATTCAGATCCAAAGTCCATGATCTTTCAACTTCATCATAATCATTCAGCTACACGAATAAAGGAGCCAAAATAGACATTCAAGGGAGAGTTGTGGTAGCACTTATAAGTCCCTTTCTACCAGACTCTTTATATTGATTAGAGGAGGGGAAAGAATTGTCTACTGAAAGTGCAGGTGGCACCTAGTGTTTCTCCACTGAGGCAGACAGATGGTCAGAGCACCATAACAGGCATGAGCAAAATGTGCTCAAAACAGGAATGGAAAATTCAACCTCCAAAACCTACAGAGGGTCCTTTGTCTGTTGATGGAGGGATTGTAATCACATCAGAGGCATTTTAGGTGAAGCAGAATCATCAACATGAAGCACAGAGCCAAGCTCCCTGCTTTGAGGTTTATGGATTTATATCCTGACGAATGGATATGATTGATTTCTCAGGTACATAAGAAAAATAAGACTGCCTTGTGGAAATTTAAGTTCTAAAGCAAATGCCTTAAAAATTTTTAAAAGTTTCACTGGGCCATTTAAGGAACACCTCATACAATTTAAAGGGAAATTTCTGGGCATTTAAAACTTCCTTCCATAATACTTCTTAAAACCCATAGTGTGCATTAAAATCACCTGGGAGTTTTTTTCAAAATAAAAAAATAAGGATTCCTGGGTCTCACCCAAGATCTATTAAATTCAAATCTCTTCAGGATCATATCTGGAACAATAGTTTTAAAGTTTCCTTGGATAATTCTGTGCACTGGTACGGTGAACCATTCCTCCAAAAGATTTTTTTTCACCCTGATAGAGATGCTTACATAACTGCACAGTTCTAGATGTGGCATAGTAGTTATGTAATACTCTCATTTCTCAGACCATAATTTTCAGGCTGTAGATTAGGTTTTGAATATTACTGATTTTATTTTAACTTATAAGAATAACTTATTGAACTGCAAGACTGAAGAAGACTAGGAATGCAGTATATCACTGTACAAGAGTGTATGTTTCCTGAAAGTTCACCAGGACATAAATCAATATGTAAAACAAAATAAATATAACCCCAAATCTATGCTTTAGTAGCTGTCTTTTCACTATCAAATCTTCATTATATGATTTTTCCATAAGACTAGACATCACCAAAGCTGATGATATAGAACTATGCCTTTTTCCTCACCATAAAGCCAGGAGTCACTTCGCATTGAAATGAGTGTTCTCCCAGGACCACCCCACATCTTTAGTGACAATCATGGTTCCAAACACCAGGAATCTCCTTTTTACCCAGAAGTCCTTTTTTGGCCAGAGCTGTACCGGAGGCTGATCAGGATATCTTCCCATCTGTGAAAGTATCACCTTTGTGAGGCCAGGCCTCTCTCTGCCTCTAAAACTTCTTCATGATTTCTAGACGACTTCCATCTAGACCTGCTTCCCTGACTCTAGATTATTTAATCTTCAAACTTCCCTGAAGTCTGCATGTGTGCTCTGTGACTGCTTGGCAAATATTATATGTTCCATGCATTTACCCATATCCACAGTTGAACTGTGAGCAAGGAGGAGAAATTTGGTTTTAGCCTCTTCAATCTTTGACTCTGTCCATTTTTACTTTCAGTTACCACTCCCATGGATATTAGCATTTTAAATGGTAGCCCACGCGCAATAGCCCATCAATGTGTGTTAAGAATGAATAGATATTTTCATGTGGTTTAATTTTCACAACTGTCTATGAGGTGTTTATCATTATTCCCGAAACACAGATAAGAAAAATCGAGAGACAGAAAAGTTGGAAGTGTCACAAAAGTTGTAAGTGACAAGGGTCAGAATTCAATCCTCTATCTATAAATCTGAGTCATGTTCTTTTTAAAACATCACTGCCTCATATCAGTAAATTCCATACATACAAAACTCAATTATAAGGCTAACTAATAGGTGAACTCAGAAAACCTGATAGTCCTATATAACAACAATCTCAGTTTCAAAGACATTACTTGTGGAAACCACCTTCACTTAGAAAATTAAACTCTAATTTTCTGATGCTTGATTATTTCTATATGTTCTAGACAGAGGCCAAAGATGCTGCTAAACATTCTACCACATGCAGGGAAGACTTCCCCCTAACACAAACACACAAAAAGAAGTATCTGGATAAAAATGTCAATAGGACCAAGGTTGAGAAACTCTACCCTCCACCAAAGCTTCACCTAGTGAGTATTAGAAACAGTTTGGATTCAACTGAATCTTTTACGTTTTAATATATTTCCACTTAGTCATTTCACTTATTTATTCTCAACAAATATACTTATATATTACATAACATATAGTAATATAATACATAATTATATAACATATTGTATACATTATTATATATCTGGATGCTGACCTCATGGAGCATAGCTAAGAGTCTGTCCCACAACACGTAGGTGAAAGAATAATCATTCTGTTTTCTAAATCAAACTAAATATTCTTCTGAGCCTGTTTAATAGAGTGTGGAGAAATCTAATCCAGTCCTATTCGGAGAGCCCAAAGGTTGGGAAATTTTATAATATCTAGAAAGTGGAAGACAAGGCCTGAGGCTTGGTCTTTGGTGTCAATACGATTACTCTTTCTGCTACCAATGCTGCTGTTGAGCTCTGCTCTCTGCCTTGTGCTGCATGTGGCATACCTGCACCTCCTAGTGGCCTTCTCTCCTGACCCCACCTTAGACAGCAAAGCCACCTCTTGCCTCTCCCATCCAGGACGGTGCACTAGATTTGAGATGAAAAATTCAAATCTCTGGGCCTTTCCCGGTCTTGGGTACACTTGCACCTTTTCCCTGTATCAAGCCACCTTTGCCATTTCTTTCCTTGCTCTCATCGCTCTCCATTCTCTCTAGTGGTCCTTCTCTCCAACCAAAATCTAAGTAGGGATCATCTTCTGAGGGTCAAGCAAATGCAGAGCAAGGAAAAAATGTCTGGTTCTTTCAATTCTTCTACAGCAGCTAAAACAAAACAAGAGCAAATTTTCATAAGGACCCCCCTCCCCAACGTAGACTGGCAGGTTATAGCCATTTGTTCAACACACACAAAGCTCCAGCAAAGCACTATGGTACTTACCTAGTGAAAAATCTGGCGCTCTTGAGCTAGGGCACATAAAGTCGTTATCGGAAGTTTCCTCTCTTTTCCTTGCAATTCTTAGCATTGAAAGGACAAGAATTGTAATCAATACATCAGGTATAAGTAATTCACTCTCGTTTTTCTTAAGATTTGTTTTTGAATTGTTGGTTTTTCTCCAATGACTTTTTGTCAGAAATTACTTAAGCATGTTTGAGATTCTGATTTATTTAGAATTAATAACTTCCTCCAGTGGCATGACACATCTTTCATCTCGATTGTCTGGGATACAAGCGAAAACACCCTCTCTAGGCAGAGAGCCAAAACATCCTCAGAGGAGCTGCCAATACGGTTAGAGTGATGTCTATCAGGAACGAGACGACATTTGGGGTCAGCCACAGACAAACATTCTAAGTAGGAGCCATGTGTCACCTAGCATTGTTAGTTTCCCTGATTTAGGTCTTTTTTCCTTTTTTTAGCATCCTTATCTCCCTCTTCAGGCACTCAAGATGCTTTGCTTTATCCAACTTCCCCTACATCTCCTGTCAAAACTCTCAGGAAATGTCTTAATAAATTGATGTACACTCAAGTATAAATGACGGATGTTGTTTAATTGGAACTACTCCAGGAATACCTGCAGTTATTGGCTTTCAGTCCTGACAGGAGGAGGAGGAGGAGTATGTTTGGGCCAGAGGACTGTTCAACTTGTAAAAGTCACACTGACGTGTCCATGCCAAAACCAGTTCAAGTAAAATGTCTATTTGCATATGTCTTAGAAAATGTCCAAGATGTCTTAGTATCTACTAAGAAGTCTCACCCCAAAAAACGACTGTCACAGCCAAATGAGATTATATATGTAAAAACACTTTTTTAAGCTAATAGAGTATTACTGATACGAAATCCTGTCCTATGAGCTTTACTTGAATAACTTTATTCTTCTTTACAATAGCCTTGGAAGATAGGTGCTATTAGTCCTGTTTCACAAATGAGAAAATAGAGGCAATGGGAGGTTAAATAGTCTTCCTAAGGTCAAAAAGCCAGAAAGTGGTCTTCTTTGTAAACTATAACCTGTCATTACAATATTTATCATTATACTAATATTGTCATTACAATATTACAATAATTATCAATGTTATTCTCAGAGCTTGCGGGGGCAGGATGGGGAATGTGAGGGAGTGATGAGCAGCCCGCTTTGGTTGTTGTGTTAGCTGTTTAAGGAGAAGTACAGGCAGCACAACTACTGTAGCTAACACTTGATAAGCCTTTTCTACCGCCCCAGTAGCCCAGTGAGAGCTGACTGTACGTCATCTCATTTATTGCTCCCAGCAGTCCTAGAAGGAGGTCCAGTTAGCTCTCTACATTTTACAGATAAGAAAACTAAATCTTAGAGCATTTAGTACTTTACCCTGGGTCACACATATAGCCACTTGTGCAACCAAGATTTAATCCCAGGTAGCCAGATCTGATTAAGGGCTTTACATACTTTATCCTGTTTAATCCTCACAGTAGACTTACAAGGAAGAGTGTACAGATGGGGAAACTGAGGCTCTTGGTAGTTAAATAATTTGTTCAAGTCTTCACAGAAAGTATGTATGAGAGCTGAGATTTGAGCCCAGGCATATGTGATTCCCAATCCAAGTTCTTACTTGTTATGCTGCTCTCCTAAGAATAGCTGAGAACTCCTTTTGGGTTCAATTACTTACCTCTTCCCCTTTGTACCTGTCACAACATGTGAGAAAGTTGTAGAAGGCTGAAGCGGTGAGGATAAAAGACTGGGCAGGAGGGCAAGGGACCCCACTCAAGAGCCCTCTACCACAGCCTATACACCTCAATTCATTTTTGTGACTCATAAACATTTCACCAATGAATATGCATAATAATATGGTATTACCAATGTGTTTATAAAACACGTAGTAAAGACAAAAACACCAGTAGCAAATTACCATGGGTGAGGGTTGTATTTTTTTCAAAAAGACAAAGCAACCTGACTTTGCTGAGAGACACTCTGGTCCATAGAAGATGGTAGGAGTTAGAGGTCTTGAAATTTACTGTCCAAAAGGTGAGCTTACACATTCAACTGCTATTTTGTATGTGGAAATAGGATATGCTTTTTTGGCATATGAAACTCAGGCCAGCTAGAGTAAACACACTTATTTATTGTTTTATTGGATATATCTGACTAAGATTATCATTCTAAGTTTGTAGCGAATGCCTATTACCAAGATTAAGATGTTTTGAAATCTGTCCAAGAAAGAAAATTTCATATTGATATAATGAATGAGCAGTCATGACGGGGCTAGTAAAATGATATTCACAATAATTGATCAGGCACTCTAATGAAGGGAATGATTCTTTTTAAACACAGTCTCCACCAATCTAATCCTTCTCCTCTTGGAACAAAAACTCTTTTGTTGCTCATTGTAGGAAAGACACATGTCTTGTCTAATCATACATCAATGATATTCTAAAGAATCAATGTTTTATGCAGTTCCAAATAAAGTCCTTACTGGCTTTGTCTTTTCAAAATAATCAATTAAATTAGCCTTGTGATAGATTTTAAAGATTTCCTAACCCAGCAAGTTCACTGCCCATAATGTTATAGCAGTTTATCCTTAGATTATAAAATGTCCTAGATAACTTCCCTCCCGCCTGCCCCATGTTCCCGCTTCCATAAGTCAAAGGGTCAAAGATAGGTCTATGTCTTCTCACTCAGACTTAATTATCACCTTGCTTCTTCACACATTTCATAATCCAGATCAATCACATCCATTTGTCTAAACCAATCCTCGGTCAGAGACTAGACCATCAGAGAAAAAGAGTTTGGCGGTCACCCTGGCAGCAGCACTGCCCATGTTTGCCAACTAGCCTGAAGGATTGCGGTAGCTACAGCTACTCATTCAGCTGACACACAAGAATTTCACTCAACACTGGACAGATAGAAGAGTACATAAACTACGATCTTACTTTACTATTCTGGCTCTAATAATTCTAAAACAATTCTGAACATTTGGCACCCCAAAATGACTTATTTATACACCTAGAAAAATGATAAGAACAATGCAGATGCTCAGTAAATGTCTAAAATCTTGAATTATATCAATCACATTAATTTGTACAGGAATTTCAAAACTTTGTTTTGTCCTTGAGAAACTCCCATTTTGAGAGCAAACCTCTGGCATTCCCTTGAGCTCACAGCTAGTTTTTGATACCAGTAAATTGTATGTTGTTTGCACAAATTCTTTTTGTGTGTGAGTACACTAGCACTGTAGAATTTTTTTATCTTTTCATTGACAGGTAACATAAAATATTGTTCATAAACTTTAAGTGTGTAGCTCCATAGACATTTCAAACATAAATACACAATGTAGCCACTATCTAGATTAAGATATGATAGAACACCATTAGCATCTATGGTAGCCTTGCTCACATTCATTCCCAAACATCAGTCACTTCCACAAAGGAAACCACATAAACTTCTATCCCATAGACTAGTTTTGTCTTTTTAAACTTCATAAGAATGGAATTATAGAGTATGTACTGCTCTATGTCTGACTTCTTTCCTCCAATATTATATTTATGAGATTCATTCATGCTGTTGTGTGTAGCAGTGATTTGTTCTTTTTCATTGCTAGATAGTATTTCACTTATATGCATAAATATACATATAGCAAATGTATTCTTAGAACACATTTGTATGTATTTCTTTTGGGTAGGAATGGAATGTCTTTCTTTTTAAGAGGTAGAATTGCTGTGTCATAGAGCTTGTGAATGTTCAGCTTTAGTAGGTAAGCCAAACAATTTTCCAAAGTAGTTGGCCTAATTTATACTCCTTCCTGCTGTGAATGAGAGAGAGTTCTAGTTGCCACACATCTTTGCCAATGCTTGATAATAATAGTTTTTTCTTTTGTTTTGTTTTGTTGTTCTGGCAGGTGCATAGAGGTATGTATTATGCCTTCAACTTGCATTTCCATGATAACTAATGATGTTTGACTCCTTTTCCTATGCTTAAAAATCAACTGGATATCCTCTTTAGTGAAATAGTAGTCAAGTGTTTTGCCCGTCTTTGAATTGTCTGTCATTTTCATATTAATTAAAAGGAAATCTTTATGCATTCTGTACATGATTTCTTTGACAGATAAGGTATTGCAAGTATCTTCTCCCACCCTATTGCTTACTTTTTCACTCCCTGAATGGTGTCTTTTGATAAACAGAAATTTTTAATTTTAATAAAATTCAATTTATAAACCTTTTCCTTTATGGCAAGTACTTTCTGTTTTCTGTTTAAGAAATATTGCCCTACCCAAAGGACGTGAAGATCTTTTCCAATGTTATCCTCTAAAAATTTTATTTCATTGCTTTACATAAAACATGTATAATCCATAACTCACCTACAAGTAATCAGGTATACAGTGTGAAAGGGAGTCATTTAACGTTTTTAATATGGATAGAAAATTGCCTCACTACCATTTATTAAAAAGTACTTTCTTTCCCCACTGTCCATATCTTTGCAAGACTAATAATTTTCTAAAAATAAAAAGTGAAAATTAATTCAAATAGTAAGTGCTAAGAGTTTTCTCTAAATATCAAATAACCACTGTATAAAATTAGCTTCTATTAAGTTTCAGGTTTGCTGTGATAATCTGTCTGAAAACATTTATTTATTAAAAATATATGAAACACTTAGATTAATGAACAATGATCCTGGATACAAATGAAGAGAGAATTTGAAGATATTACCAGAAGAGCAGGTTGTAAGTCATTTCTATCTGTAATCTAAATCTGTCTTATTTTTAATCACAAAAACTTGATATTTGTATTTCCCCAAAAGAAAGCAATGGCATTTTTTTCAGACAGTATATTTTTATTTTTAGGTTACTAATCAAATGGCAACTTATAAAAATAAACAGAATACAGTTTATGAAACAACTTTTTTTAAAAGGCAAAGCTTTACTCCAATGAATATTGTTTTCTCTCCTTTAATATCTTACTAGTAAATTATTCTTACTAGTTCTTACTAGTTCTTTACTTCCTAGTTGTTCTTTCCAGTATTTGGCAAGGGGGAGCATTGAAAAAGCTGACACTCTATTATCCCAAATAATAAATTATTAAACTCAAAATATACCATTTGTAAAATAAATATTATTATAGAAATGACAAGATGGTAACCACTTGATTTATGTGGAATATAAATCAATTATTAAGAATCATAGCAAACACTTCAATAGCATTTGTCATATACCAGCTACTATACTAAATACTTTACATATGTATGCATTTACTTCTCACAGTTATCCTATAAGGAAAGTAATAACAGTGTCCTTAGTTTACAGATGAGATTGAGGCACAGAGAGGTTAACTATCTTGCCAAGGTTACACAGCTAGTAGGTTGGTGAATCCCAGATTTAAACCTACATAGTCTGGCTGTAATGGCTATTCTGTTAACTAATATGCTATGAACCACTTTGTGACTGCTTGCCAGCATTTTGACAAAATGAGTAACAAGGCTACTAAAAGATGTCTATTGTATTTCAAATGCATTTATTCTAATTTGTTCTATCTCCCTGTCTTTCTTGACTGTCAATTGTCTGTAAGCACAGAACTTGACTGCTCAAAAACAAGGCTCAACGTCTCTGCGTTGTGCTAGTGTGAACGCACTCATGACAGGGAATAGGCCATCACTCTGAGTAAGCTTTATTTTCTCCAAACAGGATGTCACCTCATGCCTGGCTGGTTTGCACTTGCATGGTTCTAGATTTTCCTTCTATCCAGATGCACGGTACGACCTTTGATTGGGGATTGCCCTGGGATGTATGTTCCAAACTCCAGCGCACTCCTGAACACAGAAGACAATTCCATCCGGACTCAGCTCCAGGGAGAGAGTATTGGGATCATTCTTTTCTTCCTTTAGAAAATAACCATCAGGAACATAAGGTAGTGGTTTGAAACACGGACTTTGGAGCCAGACCCCTCCATTCAAAGTCCAGCTTACCAGGTGGGCAAGTCACCCAACCTCTCTCCGTCTGCATTTCCTCATCTGTAAAATGTAGATGACAATACCGTAACTACCTCCTAAGGTTGCTATGAGGATTAGATGAGTTAACACAGACAGAACACTCAGAAGGATAGATCATATGGGCCACATAAATAAAATAAATTTGACAACCATCTATGACCTTGTAGCAGCAACTATTACCAAACCCCCTCTCAGACATCGAATATGTCCCTGGACCAACACATGAGGGCAGCCCTACTCTTAGGGAATCAAAGTTTTTAGTTAATGCTTTGTGGTTATGCTTTTGGATTTTACCAAAAAAGTGTGGGTCTCATACATATTTTTACTATTTCACCCAAAATATAGTTGCCATTATCCCTCACACTATTTATGGACAGTCCTTTATTTCCTTCAACTTTTCAAAATATTTATTGTAGTGAGTACTAGCAGGTACTGTTTATTATCTACTCATTTTTCCACTTAGTCCTTCCCAGTGGAAGTCTGATTTTATTCAGATACCCCTCCTTACCTGCCCAACCGGGAGTGTCCAGCAAGTTGAATCATTCCCAATTCCTGGGTTCCAACTGATCCTATTTTGTCTAAACTTATAATCTCAGGACAGTCCCATGGAATATGCTATTGACCCGAGCATGGGTATGTGATAAAACTTGGTGGACTTATGCTTCAGAGGTGGAAGAGGTATGTTTTTCTTACTCTCTCATCCTGCAGATGAAAAAGAGAGCAAATAGCCCAAAATGCCACAGGAGACATCCTACTGCCGGGAAGGAAGAATTAGCCTTAGGATGAAGCTGGTTCTGGAGACAGCTTAGCAGATAGATCAAAGACCCTGGATTCTTGCTGACATCGTTTAGTCCCAATCAATACTATGCTCGAGGTGCTCCCTACCTCTGGATTGCCTTATCCTATATGATAATAAGCTTACTTGTACTTTAAACTAGTTTAATGCAAGTTTTTCTGTTATGTGCAGTGGAAAATTTCTTACTTAGAACTCATAAATCTATAACCTGCTTAATTTGAAATGAGGTCTATGTCCATGAATATCTTCCAGATTTTCACTGATTTTGGTGACTGCATATTACCTGCTTTGGGACTTGCACACTTTGCAGGTCATTTTTCCAAAATACCTGGTGTCTGCAATATTTTAAAGAAAACTAAAAAGACTCCCAAATATTAATTTCAGAAAGCTATTCTGCTTTTGCATCATATTGATTTCATTGAGTTGCAAACTTATTGAAAAATATGTCAAGGTATAAAGTCCCATCGTTTTTCAATGAAATATACATAAAAATACATTTAAACAATTATGCATCAAATGAATATATTCTATTTCATTGCCATTACATAAGAATATAGATTTTTTTTTTTTACTCATTCCATACTTTATTTCCAACAGGGTACCTAAATATTTAGTTTATAAAAATTAAATTTTATATGTTATATGAGCTACTTTAAATACAGCAACTTGGAGCTCTATTTTTCATTACTTCTTTGGCAAATTTATAAGGAGAAAAGCTGTTGAAAGAATGTGGTCTCTGTGAAAGAGACAGCATTAATTATGCACATTATCATTGACGATTCTGCATTACTAGGTAAGTCACATTTTTTGAAAAGTGTTCAAAGGATTACATAAACTCCTATTGAAAAGTGTTAAGTATAGTTTGCAAAAACATACAAATACAGAAAGATTACTTTTTAAAAGTTTTCTAAGGATTATAACGAACAAAGTCAGGGACAATCAGTATCCTCTAACTTGCACAGGAAGACATCTCTAGACTTCTCTTGACTCTACAGAAGAGTGAATTATCTTCTGGGTATTATGTGGGCAGGCATTGGCATAAACTAGACAAAAATTCTAAAAGGACCAGTCTGAGAGTTAAAACAGTAATTGACCCTATCAACAATTAATACCTAAAATCAAATTGATTGCTGCTGATCTGTTAATAAAGTAGAATCAATTTCTGATGTTGATTTACAGGTAGTCAACTTACTAGACATGACTGGACTGATATTCATTCAAAACTCCATATAGCATACCACATATCCAAGGATAATCAATAACAGTGACCCATCTACAGCTAATAAGATTTTAAATATATAAAGACATAGTAGAAAAAAATTTGGCAAATAACTCCAGGATTGATAATCAGTCTCATGCATATTTACAATGGGAAAAAAAATCACAATTACATATTGTATATGTATATTCCTATATATTTATACCACATATATTCATGTATATATGCTATTCATACATATTCATATATATACCATATATATTCATATATATTCATGCATATTCATATTGAAATAGCACATAAAACATTGACCAGTTTAAACTGGTTTTGTTTCCTTAAACATGTTGTTGAGTAATAAAACCTTTCTCAATAACAGAGACAACACTTTACAAGTGCCAGGTGTGAGCTCATAGCCCCAGGATGACCCCAGAACCAAGAATCTTCAGAAATGTTGCCACCAGAGCCCTTTATGAAGTAAGAAGTCCTTCAGTAAGGAAAATCCTGCTTCCAGCAAGCCAACTAGCTTGATTACCATATATGGGCTGATTTGAGACTAGCCAATCAGCTTCTGCCAAGTTTGAAATTCCCCTAACTCCTCAAATTTCACCCCAAACCCTGGATCTGGGAGACAGATTTGAGAGCCATGCCTCCTGTCTCATTGCTGGTAGACCTCGCGATAAAAGCTTTTTCTTTTCTCAAAAGCCAGTGCCATAGTGTTGGCTTCTATGTGCATTGGGTAGTGAGCCCTTGCTCAGTAACAATTTCACTCCATATACATATATATTCATATCATCCTCTATGTTATATACACATATGCATAAATTACACACATTAAGAAGTATTATAACAAGCTAATTAGATTCTATTGTCTCCCCTCAAATTAATTTAGAAAACTGGAAAAATTCTGTAATCAAGCTACAATTTCTTTAAAGTAAAAGAAAGTATGGCTTGGAAAAATAGAATCTTTGAGCTGGAAAGACCTTTGAAGCCTATTAAATTTAAGCATCTTCTATAGGACTATCACCTGCAAGTGGATGACCCGATGAAGTTCTCCCAGAGACTAAATTGGAGCCTTGGTGAAATGAGCACTCTCAAGCATGAAGCATATGGAAGTCACAGTGTATGTCATAAACATAAACAGACAAATGAACAAATAGTGTCACTCTAAGAGAGCAGTATCATTACTTTAAATTTTTAAATGTAGTTTAAATGGTTGAAAAGATTGCCTTTAGTAAGCAGAGAACCTGGATTGGTCATCAGTTTCTGGACTTAGTCCCATCACTGTCATCTTCCTACCTTGACCATGACTATATAATAATTTTTATCTGTCTTATGTCCATAGTCATTTTGCAACCAGTCTGTGCACATGTGTGGTCTATTACTTTTAATGTTATGAAGATTAGGAGGGATTGAGCATGGCAGTTCTGGCCAGATCTACCACACTATCTTTACCAATCTTTATTCTTAACCTCTCTTTGGAGTTCTGGACTCTCAATTTTGTATTCTTTCTAGTCTTGATATTATAAACCCTACTCTATGGCAGGGTTTTGTTGCAATTACTTGGTAGACTCTAATCCAGGAAACAAAGCTTCTTTCTTGCCGCTAGCTACCTGTATACTTATTCACTGCCCTTACATTCCTTTCCAATTTTGCCTAAAAGTAGTACATTTAAAATCCTTATCTATCAGTGGAAAGGGAAGGAAAGCTTGTCAGCAGCTCTTATGATAATGCAATAAGTGATCAATCATACAACCAAGTTACTTTCTGTGTCTGTAAACTGTGAAGAGCAATGAGTTAGGTGCGAACCCTGAACACCATAACATCTTTCAGTGAAGGACAAACTGCCCCCAAAATCTAAAAAAGACAGCTAATTAAAAAAATAAGAGGGTAGTCAGCAAACAGCACAGGAGTGTAGTGGCAGGTAAGAAAAGACCAAATTCAAATATCTGAATGTAGCCAACATTGATGAAAGTTACGGGGAGGAAGGTAGGAACCAAGAATAAATGCAATTTTAATAGAATGATTGAGACAGAAACAGTGAAAGAAAGTTGAGGCAGCACTTATTGACCAGATAAGGAAGGAAACGATGGTGTGAGAAAAAGTCAAAGGTTGAAGTTTATAGATAGATGAGTAAGGGGTCCACAAAATGCAGTAAAAGAGACTAGGAGAAAGAAGGAACCTAGCCAAGAATGGGGCTGGTGAGAAACTGAATGATGTTTAGGTTATTAGAGAAGACAATAAGTTAGAAGAAATTGTATAAAACATGGTAATGTATTTATGTATGTAAAGCATGTGTACCATGGTGATAAAAGAGGAAGTATGTTAGAAGATAGTTCTAACATAGTAAAGGAAAGAGCATAGTAAAGGAACACAGTAAAGGAAAGAAAATTATAAAGGAAAATGAGTGTTTTTCACAGTAGTTTCCTAAAAGACAGTTTTTTGAAAAGTGAGATGAGACCACACCAGGAGATTACAAAAGATAATCGTTTGGAGTGTAGTGATAAATTATTAGAAATTATATGAAGTTCTCTTCCTTAGAGAAGCCAAGTTCTACTCGAATGTAATAAATAAATTGAGGCTGGCTCATCCTACGTTTCACATGTCAGCCAGCCAGGCATCATATGTGGTTCTAGCGTTATTCTCAAGGAACGGGAGAGTTCAGTGAGGACGAGTAAAGAGTGGCTCCATCACTCATTTGTTTTCTTTGCCTATATCAGGGTGCATCCTTTTTAATTGCCACAGGATGCGATCAATGTGTTTGATTTCACAATAATAAGATACTTAACGCCCAATAATCATTGTGATGCTTTGAAATGACATGGAGAGGCCTGAAAAACTTTTGAAACATGTGATAGCGATCGTAGTGAAACATGTGGTATTGAAAATGCACTCAAACCTCAAGATGAGTTACACATACATCTTTCACAAAAAGGAAGTATTTCAAATTTGCTGACCTCTTCGGTAGTGACAATGTGCTTTCTACCTAGCAAATATTTTCTATAATACACATATACACACACACCTGCCTTTTAAAGTGAAAATGATATTTAATAATTATCAAGGAAGAAAAAGTTTTCTGAAAGAATTGCATGCTTGGAGAAAGCATTTTTAAAACGTGGTTGTGAAAATTTTCTCTGTTTATATCATTTTGCTGGCAAAAACAGTGTGTCTCCTAAAAATAATCATATTGTGCCATATTATGAACTCGATAAAATAATTTTCTATTCTAGATCTTTCAACAGAATATAAGTGAATTTCAAACCTTTATTAAAATTTTGAAAATGTAAAACATTCAGTTTAAAAGAAAAAACAATAGATATTAGGGGAAAATTGAAATTTACTAGGTGAATTTGAATAAAATTCTTTCCAAAATTAGTAGTTGATACTAACAGATTACTATCATCATTTAATGACTGAAGTGTCTGTTTGCAATCAACCTTTGCTCACAGTTTTAAAGATAAACAAATCTTTTCTGTCCACAACTAACCTCTGTGTATTTTAACCCCAAGAGTTATCTTTGATAGGAATTGTCAGATTGGATCAAGGCAAGATTATGACATTAGAAAGAAGACATTGAGAGTCAGTTTAAGTTGGAAGCTGAGAGCACAGAAGACTTCAGAATTAAGCCAACTCAGTTTGAAAGCTCTGCTCTGCCACGTAGCCTGGTTAACCTTGTCCAATGCGGCTTTTTAAAAACCTGTTTCATCTTCGAGAAAATGTGGATAACAAATACTTCATACACTTGTTTTCAAGATGAACTTAGGTCTTATATATAGTTGTGCTCAGCACGTAGTAAATAACCTATGATAGCTAAGATTATTTTTTATTATTTCTGTGACATACAAGGTCCAGATAGCAGTTGGGTTGATACGATTTGTTTTAAAAAACACCTAAGAGATAAGACCAAAAATTTCCAGGCAATCTTTATTTTTTCAATAAAACAAATATACACAATTATTTAAGAACATGATTCTATAAAAGAAAGTTATTTTCAGCAATGACAATTGCACATTCCAAAGCACTGTACATATTTAGAAATTTAATAAACAAAATGTTATATCCCTAAAACAAAGATGTTTTGTTTACATTACGAAGATAAATGACTAAGTACACTGCTATGTCATTTTTTTCCCTCTTTTCTTTCCAAACGCTTTTTCAAAATTCCCCTCATGAAGTGGCTGATGACAGGACAATAGTTCATTTTTTAAAAAGAGCATTTAAGGTAAAGATGCTGAAAGCATGTAGAGGAAGGGCAAGGAGGCAGTCACCCCAAGCCCAGTGAGTGATGGAGAGTGGTAGGAATGAGGGGAAAGCAGCTTTTCCAGCCACACAGGGACTAGCTTTCCACGATAAGGGCTTCAGATTTCAAAGTGGAGTGCGAAGTCACTGGAGTGCTTTGTGCAAGGAAATTTCATTATCTGATTTAAATTTGTTAAAAGTCAACCTAGTTGCAGCGTTGACAATATGCGCACAAGCAAATAGTATTATTACATCCTATCCTCCATCCTACATCCCCTAGTTGATGACCTATCAACTCCACATAATATTTACTGAGTCCATAAAATGGAAGACAAAGAATTTACCTCTTCTTGACTACCTCCCAATCTCTCAGTTATAATTTTATTTTTATTTTTCCCATTATTTTTATAAATTTAAATAATACGCTTAGTATATTTAACCTCCACTTCTTGATCCTTCAACTTCAGAGTCCAGTTTAATCTTTTCAAAACTATTAACTTAGAAAAAAATTATACATGTCCACCATAAAAGTTTTAAGTAATCCAAAAGTAAAAAGAATGTAAAAATTTTTGCCAAAATACCAGGATACCAAAATAAGGGTCTTAAAATTGGGTAAATATTACTCCAGACACATCATTATGTGAGCACATACTAAAAGAAAATGGCAAGAGAACTTTGGATACATTGGATTTTTCATAAAAGTAGAAAATTTAATTTTACTTAAATTTAACTGAAGGGAATGAGACGAATAAATTTGAACTCAAGGACTTTCTAAACTTTACGAAAATGTTTTTATCCTCTCACCGGACATGTTACTTCCCCAAAACTCCTCTAAAGTTAAAAAAGAATAAAAAAAGGTTTACCTACATTTTCTCACTCCTGCCTTAGTCTTTATTTCAATCACTTCCTTGCTTGGATTGTGTCATGAAACACGTTGCTGTGTACTGGCTGGTTTAGAAGAGCTAATGATTGCTTTGGTGTATGACTGATTGCATTTTGTGAAATGTCTTTCCGTGATTTCTAAGGCTCTTTCACTCAGTCATTGCTAGTTTATTGCTCTTCCCGATTACTCTCATCAATGAGAATCTTTGGATAGGCGTGTGTCACAAAGAACTATTGTTTTTACAAGAATTGAGCACCTGTGTTCCCATGAACTATGCCTCATGCTCCAGGAGATTTAACCTCTAAATAAGACAGAATATTAAATAGTTAAGTCTATTAATTCGTACTAAATTGTGCATGACTTTCTAAAAGTTCTTAAATTCTCATCTACAAATCTCTAAGTTGTGTGTCACCATTATAGATTAAAATTCAGAGGGGCCACACTTTCTTTGTATTTGTATTCCAACACAGCGGAGTACATTTCGCTGCTGCACCAATGGGAGCATCAATACACAAAACAAAAGTACAGCTCAGTAAAGTATCCCAAAATGAACACCCATGCAACCATGACCCCTGTCAAGAAAAAAGAGCATTGACAGACCCCTAGAAGGAGCCCTCCTATCCCATCTCTCTTGTCCAGAAGATGTAATAAATAGCCACAATTTTATGGTATCACTTCCTTTTTTTTTCATTTTACTAGGTATCTCTAAACCCAATAGTTTCATTTTGCCTGCTTTTCTGAATTTTGTATAAACAAAATCATACATGTATCACTTTGTGTATGACCTCTTAATACATTACATTTTAAAAATTCATCCATGTTCTTTAAATAGCAGATGTTCGTTCGTTTTCATTGTTGTACATTTCATTGCATGAATATACCAAAATGTGTTTATCCATTCTATTGTTGATAGACACTAGGAATTTTCTAGATTAGATTTTTTTTCTGTTATGAGTAATGGTGATACAAACATTCTCATACATGTCTTTCGGTACACATTTGTATATATTTCTATTGGGTGTATACCTAGGAGTGAATTGCTAGGCAATAGGTTATACATAACTTGAGATAATGTCAAACTGTCTCTGAATTGGTTACACCATTTTACATTCCCATCAGCACTGAAGAAATTCCTTTTGTTCCACATAGTCAACAATATTTTGTATTGACAGCCTGTAATTTTGCCATTCTATTGGTTGTATATTGGTATCACATTATGGTTTTTACTTTCAGTTCTCTGATTCCCAGAGAGCTTGACTATCTTTTCACCTGTGTGTTGGCTATTGGATATCCTCCTTTGAGTAGTGCTTGTTTAGGCGCCTAGTGCACTTTTCTACTGAGTTATTTTTCTTTTGATTTATAAGAGTTCTTCATATATTCTAGATATGATCCCCTTGTTGGTTATATATTTGCAAATATCTTTTTTCCACTCTGTGACTTGCCTTTTCACTTTTGTAATGGTGTTTGATAAACAAATGTCTTTAATATTAAGGTGGTCAAGTTTATCAATCTTTTTCTTTGGCTTGGTGCTTTTTATTTCCTGTGAAGAAGTTTTTTCCTATAACAAGATCATGAAAAAAATCTCTTTTATAATCTTCTAAAGGCTTTGTTTCACCTTTCACCTTTATTTCTACAATCCACCACCAGCATTTGGTTATTTTGTGTATAGTGTTAGATAGAGTCAAGTTTAATTTTTTCACCTATGCATATTCAATGATGTTGCTCTTTTATTAACTGAATATTCTGTCCTTTCCTCACTTCTCTGAAGTTCCACTCGTCATGAACCCAGTGTCCATATATGTTTGAGTTTCTTTGTGGGTTATTTACTTTTTTCCACTGATCTATTTGTCTACATTTCCACCATTATCATGCTTTCTTAATTACTGCAGTTTTCTTACAAATTCATATTCTCCCTTTGAACAAGTCCTCTTTGGCTTTTTTGGTTTTAGTGTTCCGTATAAACTGTAGAATCATCTTGTCAAGATTCATAGAAAGATCCATGAAAAACCAATTAGGATTTCATTTGCATCGTGTCTATAGATCTCTTTGGTGAGGATCGGTATTTTTACAGATTTTTATCAGACTTTCAAAGAAATCCATGAATATATTATGTCTCTTCATTATTCTAGATCTTCTTTAATTTCTCTCCATTAAGTTTTACAGTTATCTATGTAGACATCTTACACATCTTTTGAAATTTATTCCTAGATGTCTATCATATATTTTTTTAATTTTTAGTAGTCTTATTATGTCATTTCCTGTTTGTTACAAGTATATAAAACTAAATTCATTTCTATAACATGATATTTTATCTAGCAAACTTCCTAAACTTTTTAATTAATTCTAATTTTTTATCCATAAGTGATTTTGGATTTCCTATTTGTATCACTGAATAACAACAGGTTTTATTTCTCTTTTCTGACTCCTACTTTTTTTTTTGCCTTACTCCATGGGCTAGGATTTCTGCTACAATCTGAACAGAGATAAGATGTCAGGGTACCCTTGTCTTGCCTCCAATTTCAAAGGAAAATCTTTCAAACTTCAACCATTAAATATGATGTTCCCTGCAGACAGATACACTTTATCAGGTTTTAAAAGGTCACTTGTAGTCTTAGCTTCTTAATAGTGTTTTATATGAATGGATGTTGAATTTTACAAATGTTATTTCTCCATCTATTGAGATGATCATATGATATTTCTCCTTTATTCTCTTAACATGGAAATTTCATTGATGGGTTTTTACAATGTTAAACCCAGCTTGTATTTTTCGAATAACTTCTCTCTCTCTCCACACAGACATATTCTTACACATAACATACTACACACCTACACATAACTTGCGCTCTCTACACACACACACGCACACACACACATGCACCACGTATATAACTCCTGGATTCATTTCATTATTACTTTATTTAGGATTTTTGCATCTGTGTGGGATAGTCCTATAATTTTCTTCCTTTTATATTCTTGTCAGGTTTTTATATTAAGATTATTCTGGCTACATAAAATCAATTGCAGAGTATTTCCTCTTTTTCCATTTCCTAGAAGAGATTGTGCGTGACTTTAAATATTTGGCAGGTTTCATCATTTAAGGTTTATCAGCATGGACTTGTGGGAATTGTATTTATAATAATGGATTATATTATGGATTCCATTTCTTCAATATTATGATATTTATATTTTTAAAATTTCTCCTTTTATCAATTGTGTTAGAATGCATCTTTTTAGGAATTTATATACATCATCAAAATTTTCAAATTTATTGCTATAAAATTTTTCTGTTTTTAATATCCCCTTATGCTTTTTTTCTTTTTTTTATTTACTGAGGAAGATTCACCCTGAGCTAACATCTGTTGCCAATCCTCCTCTTTTTTTGCCTAGGGAAGATTAGCCCTGAGCTAGCAACTGTGCCAATCTTCCTCCACTTTTTATATGTGGGTCACCACCACAGCATGGCTAAGGAGTGGTATAGGTCCACACATGGGATCCGAACCCATGAACTTGGGACACCAAAGCGGAGCATGCCAAACTCAGCTGCAACACCATGGGGCTGGCCCCTCTATGCTCTTTTTAATATCTGTGAGATCTGTAATGATATCTTCTTTTACATTCCTGATATTAGTTACTGATGGTTTCTCTCTCTCTCTCTTTCTCTCTCTGAACAACCACTCCACTTTTGGATTTATTACTGTTCTTTATTGTATGTTCTTTTTTATGTAATTAACTTCTACTTTTATCTTTATTATTTTATTCTCCTACTGTCTTTGGTTTATCATGCTTTTTCTTCTCCAGCTCGTTGCTTGCTGGCCTTATTTCTTTTCTAGGATGTTATTTTAAAGCTGTATATTTTCCTCTAAGCAGTGCTTTAGTTGATTCCCACAAGTTTTATTAGGTATTATTTTATTATCAGTTAGTTTAAAATGTTATCTGGTTTCCATTATGATTTCTTGGTCCCACCAATTATTTGGAAATGTATTTCTTATTTCCCTAAAGTGAAGATTTCCTAGGTATCTTTTTGTTACTGATTTGTAGCATAATAACAATGTGGCAATTAACACTAAATATAATTTTCATTTTTTGACATTGGCTTTAGGCCCTGGCATTTAGCCAATATTTTTAAACATTGTATATTTTAGTCTTTGTCTGATAGATCTAAAAGCAGGAGTCTTTAATGGTCTTTTTCTATTGTTCACCATTTCTGTTTATTTTCTTTTGTGCTGTCTTGTCTTCTCACTTCCCAAATTATATTTTATTGTAAACAAGCATTTTATTTGCAAAATTGTTGGTGGAAATAACATTCCTCTAGGGAATATTTATGTTTGCTTCTGCCAGGCACCTGGGGCCACTAGCAGACTGAGATCTCCTCAATCCAGTTTCCATGAATTGAGGTGAATTTAAACTGAGCCACCTGAGAGAACCCATGCCCATTTCTTGTTCATCCTTACCGCTATGCACACAGTCCCTTCTGGGGCCCATTCAAAGCAAGGAGTTTTGCAATCCTCCTCTCCCCCCAGGGCTCCTGGACGCCAATTGCTGTTCACTCAACTTAAGACACTGTCACAGGTACACATGGTACCTCAGCCAATTGGTCACTCATCTACCTCCTGCAGAATCTGCAAAGAACCCAGAGAAAAATAGGCCAAAAATGCCCACCTCACCTTTCTGGGCCTCTGTCCTTCCCTATTTCTAGCCCACTCGTTATGTGCTATCCTGTTTGTTCTTTAGGTTTTTTTAATTGAAATATATTTGATTTATAATATTGTGAAAGTTTAAGGTGTAAAACATGTTGATTTAATACATTTATATTGCAATATGATTGTCATTGTAGCTTTAACCAACACTTCCATCATGTCACATAATTATCATTTCTTTTTTGAGTAATTAAGATATAATCTCTTAGTGTCTATATCCTCATAAAGAAATCCTGGAAAGCCACATAAACTAATAAAAAAAATACATAATCTCTTAGTAAGTTTGATGTTTATAATACAGTATCGTTGCCTATAATCACTATGTTTCGCATTAAATCTCCAGGACTTATTTATCTACTAGTTGCAGGCCTGTACCCTTAAACAACATCTCTCCTATTTCCCCACCCCAGCCCCAGGTAACCACCATTCTATTCTGTTTTTACAAGTTTGGCTCTTTTAGATTCCACATATAAGTAATATCATACAGTATTTGTCTTTCTCTGTCTGACTTATCTCACTTAGCATAATGTCCTCAAGCTCCATTCATATTACCATAAATGACAGGAGTTCCTTCTTTCTCATGGCTGAATAATATTCCATTGTGTATATATATATAAAGAGAGAGATACCATATCTTCTCTATCCATTCATTGGATGATGGGCACTTAGGTTGTTTCCATATGCTGACTATTGTGAGTAACGCTGAAATAAACATGGGACAGCATATATCTCTTCAATATCCTGTTTTCATTTCCTTTGGGTATATATCCAGAAGTGGAATTGCTGGGTCTTATGGAAGTTCCATTTTTAATTTTTTTGAGGAACCTCCATACTGTTTTCCATGATGGCTGCACTAATCTACAATACTACCAACAGTGTACAAGGGTTCCCTTTTCTCCATACCTTCACCAACATTTCTTATATCTCTTCTCCTTGATGGTGGCAATTCTAACAGATGTGAGGGGATATTTCACTGTGATTTTGACTTGCATTTCCCTGATGATTAGTGATATTGAGCATCTTTTCATGTACCTGTTGGCCATCTGAATGTCTTCTCTGGAAAATGTCTATTTAGATCCTCTCTTTATTTTTAATTAGATTGTTTGGGTTTTTGTTATTAAGCTATATGAGTTCTTTATAAGTTTTGGATACTAACCCATGTTTGAGGCATGATTTGCAAAAATTTTCTCAAATTCTATGGGTTGTCTGTTCATTTTTTTGATTGTTTCTTCTGTTGTTTGTGCTTTTGATGTCATATCCAAAAGCCATTGCCAAGATCAATGTCAAGGAGCTTCCTCTCTATATTTTCTTCTAGGAGTTTTACAGTATCAGCTCTCATGTTTAAATTTAAATAGTTTTTAAATAATTATATCCCCCAGATCTATTTGTTCTCTTTTTAGGAGGACTGGTCTGAATTATGTAAGCTGTCACCACCAAAGATAGCCTTCAAATTCAGTCTTTAATTTTTTTTAAGTATTACAGCCGTGAAAGTTACTTACCTCTCATCATTACCTCATAAAGATAAAATGAGATTGATAAGGGAAGGCATATAAAACTCACCATGAAGTCCACTATAATTCTAACGTAGCACTAAATGATTTAGTCTGAATATTACTGAGATGCTAAATATAACTTATGGCTGAGACATCTATACTCCTAAAGTTTTAGATCTCTTTTCTTACTAACTAAAAATCCAGCCTACTAAAAGAGTAAAGATAATTCTGCTTTATAGATTATCTACTGTAATTACTGTTAAGAACTATAATCATTAAGTATAATTAGCATCGAGTGGAATTTTACACAACAGTAAATGGTAGCATAATTACAGATTCAGGCTGTCTGCTACTACAAAATTAAGCAAAAAAATTTCAAGCAAAATCTGTGTGGTACTTAATGCATATTCATAAGCATACAGTATATTGCCGATAAACCCAAGTGAGATTGTAAAGCTCACATCAAAGATCTGAAGCTAACAACTTTTATTTCCTCCAAGATAGCAAACTCTTTTGAATTCCATTTATTATAAGTCATATTCTGCTTTCCATAATGTCACAGACTCCACTAAATATAAAGAAAATAAGAATACAAAAAATAATAGTTTACCTCCTAAATAACCTTATCTTTACACTGTTCAATAAAGGTATTTTTATTTGTTCCCCCCACATCCTTCCAACAAAACAACAAAAACCTCACCAAAAGCAACAAAAAGATTGAAAAACAGAAAACATAATACATAGTCCATGAGTTAAGATAACCCTCTGAATTCCAAAGCTCATACAATGAAGTTCACTGGCCAAACACCATGGCATCTGGACCAGGAGGAACAGAAGTGCTACGACTCAACTCACGCCTACTGGGACTCTGGCAGGTACAGAATTCCCCCCAAAATGAGTACCCCAGTCTAGAAGAATTTAACCTATGATTCTGATTAGAACGTCAAAATGTGAAGGATGGATGGGCAACAGGAGAAGAGCTGGAGGTCCTGTAAAGATTTCATTCCTTTTAATATTCATACAGCATCATTCAGCGTCGGGGGCCAAATGATGCTGTCACATTATTTCTATTATTTACCCCTAGATTCTCAGTAGAGCAAAGATCACCAGCAGTGAATAGTGATTAGGAGGAAGAACAGTCACCAGATTGCAACACAGAGAGCCTGCGTCCTGCAGGAGCTTTGTTCTGAGCCATACCGTCCTCCTGATGAGGAGAAAAACTGATGTATCCCAGATTAAGCAATAAAATGGCAGATTTGATGAAAGTCTCTTGAAGGCCACAAATGGTAACTCATTTAGTCATAGATCTCTTCCCTCCTCATGTCGCTTCTCCTGCTCCATTCTGTTCATCCAGAGGTTAAACAATTCCACTTGAGAATAAGTCGTAATCAGAAAGAAGTCAATATGAAATATGCCAAAAAATCTGGGGAAAAAAGTGATAAGAGGCAGATGAGGAAAAGAAACCAAATGGAAATTTATCCACTGAAACGTGAAAAGTCAGACAAATAAAGAGTTTCTATTCTCTCAAAAAAATTACAGCTCTGAATTCTCTTTTTTAAAAAAGGCAATGATCAGGTTCAAAGATTCAAAGAGAAGATTATAGAAGGAGGTGAAAAGGGAGCTTAAGAGTTCAGAACAGAAAAGCAAGAGAAAAATAACACGATAGAGACAAAATAGCATACACACGTAATTGAAAAGACACAGTCAGGAACATAGTGATAGAATTCTGCAATTCACAGCAAACAAAATGAAAAAGAACAATGATTTAAAATTGAGTATACAGATGATAATAGACAGGGAGGTAAAGAGATTTAACAGTCATCATTAGTATGTTTTCCCGAAAAAAAGAACTGAGCAAATAGAACAGAAAACATATTCAAATCTAAAACAGAAGACAATAATCCTGAAATGATGGCTTTCGTCTGCAGATCAAAGAAGTATATCATGTTCCAGGAAACATCAATACAATAGATCAGCACTGAGACACACCCTCAGGAAATTATTGAATTACAAGCACAAAGAAAGAATCATACAGACTTTCAGGCAGGAAAACAAAAATTCACAGGCCAAGTCGACCTCAGACTTCAACAGAAGAACTCTTGCTAGAAGATGGTGTAATGATGCAGTCAAATTTTGAAAGGAAGAAAGAATGACCTTAGAATTTTATACTAGTCAAGTATTAATTATTAATTAGCATGTTTTAATCTTCAGACCTCATTTGAATATCTCCAGTTGTTCCAATGTTATTCTTTATTGCCAAGGAACATCTCAGATGATGCATTGTATTTCATTGTCACTTCTCTTTACCCTACTTTAATCTGAAAGAGTTCCACCATCTTTTTATGCATTTCTTCACATTGACATTTTTAAAGAAAAGCTCTCTCAAATTGGTGTTGGTTCACAAACTGGCCTCCACACAGGAAGGGCAAGAAGAGACTGAAGAAGAAGGCAGACCACTTCACATCGGTAGGTAACAGGTTTAATAAGCAAGGGACCTTACATAAGAGGCTTGCCTTGGGTAGCCTCAAGATGAGCAGATCTCCACCCTGCCCACCAGAATCTTAAAAGTGTATATAGAGGCCTTAACTGGGTTCAGTCATGTACTCAGTCCAGATGGTCTCAACAACATCTTACTCTCTCAAGGCTGCGTCCTTGAACCAGTTTTGGCTATGGGAAGGGTGGGTGGAACATACATTCCAAAGACAAAAGAGCAGGAGAGGAGGCTCCAATTGCCCAGGTCCAACTTGCAGGTCAACCGGTGGTCACATCCTTTCCATGGCCTCCTCCAACAATTGGGTTTGTCTGATGTTTCCTCATAATTATACTCAGGTTAGGTATCTTTGACAGGAATAGCATAGACATCATCTTAATCAAATGATCAAATTAAAATTACTAGTAATAGGGGGCTGGCCCTGTGACCAGGCAGTTAAGTTCACGTGCTCCACTTCAGTGCCCTGGGGTTCACTGGTTCAGATCCTGGGCACGGACCTACACGCCGCTAGTCAAGCCATGCTGTGGTGGCATCGCACATAAAAGAACTAGAAGGACTTACAACTAGGACATAAAACTACGTACTAGGGCTTTGGAGAGAAAAAAAAAAAGAGGAAGGTTGGCAACAGATGTTAGCTCAGGGCCAATCTTCCTCACCAAAATTTTTAAATAAATAAATAAAATAAAATTACTAGTAATGGGACAAGTTGACATCCTGTTCCTCTTGATATAATGAATGGAGAATAATAAACCCAAATTTAGAAGTCTTAATATACCTGATATAAAATATAAATACATTCTTGGTTATACTTTTTTAAAAAATAAAGAAATATACACCACAAAACGGAACTTCTAGTCACACTATCATCCCAACACTCAAGTTCATTTCTTGCCTCAAAGAAAACTGCTGTTAACAGTTTGGTGGATATTTGTCACATCTCTTTCTGTGATTTTACATGTGTGAAATATATACTAGGGTTGGCTTTTTTTGGTCATGGGGCGAAGTTATTCAAATGTAATCATAGTGCATATTTTGTCTTGCAATTTACTTTATTCATTTAATATATTTTAGGGTATTTTTCATGAGAGCTCACAGCTCATTTTTTTTATCTGATGATTAGTATTTCATGGTATATACGAAGCATAATTTAACTATCCTTAAATTGACGCACATTTAGATTGCCTCCAACTTTTTAGCATTTCAAACAATGCTGTAATAAGCACTCTTGCATATGTCTCTTCGTGTACATATACAAATATTTCTGTGAATAGATACTTAGGAATGAAAAATTTGAAAGATATGACATTTTGATTTTTTTGATAGATTCTGCCAAATTACCCTCTAAATCAACTGACTGTTTTATGTTTCTACTTACTCTATAAGGAGAATCTGTTTCCTCCACAACCTTGTCAATACCTAGTATTAACAATAATTTTTAATATTTGCTAACCTATTGGGAAAAAAATCTTATTATTGCTTGCCAGAGAGGTTGTGTTCCTTTTCATACATTTATTGGTCATTTTTATAATTCTACAAATTGCGTATTTGAATCCTTTGCACACTTTTATTGTGCGCATTTTTTCTTATGTATTTGAAAGCTACTTTTTCTGTTTCTTTGCATATTAATAATATATGGCACTTAGGTTGCCAATATGTGTTCTCCCAAGTGTAGACTGCCTTTTACTCAAGAGCACTTCACACTGGATCACTGGGCAATACCAAAAAAATCAAAAGTCCCGTTGCATCGATTGTACCCAAGAGAAACTTACCTACAGAGAGAGGAAGATTAATTTATTCCAAGGCACACAACTAAAGCCTTGGTATTATATGGGGATGTCAAAATAAGTGTAGGACAGTGGAGAAAAGAAATTTAGAATTTATATTTTTGTCAGACCGGGTTGGAGTCCAGTCTGAGCTAATAACGGACGACTTTAGGACTACTATTGAGAAAAGACTGTAAATCCTCTGCAAGAGAATTGAACTTGGAATCCAGAGGCATAGCTTCAAGCCCTGGCTCCACTATGTACTTACTATAAGTACTTGTTGCAAACCAAATTCTTCAGTTGTAAAATGAGAATACAAATAGATGCCCTACATATTTCAAGTTGGTGATGTGAGAACCAAATGCTATAAATATGAACGAGCTCTATGCCTTTAAAATATTACGCGAAGGCAGGCAAAACCAGTGTCTTTTGGTAATACAAGGTAACTCTATTGATGCAGTAACCAATAATCAATCTATAGGTCAAAATTGAGGTGAATTTAATACATGGGCCAGTTCTGAGGACTATAGCCCGAGAGACCAACCTGCACCAGGGAAGGAAGCATTCTGGAGAAGTGAGGTGTACAGCATGGTTATACACCATTTTGGAACAAGGAACATACATCAAATATGACAGGAATACTTTTTCTTTTTTTTTTACTACAGTCACAAGATGTTTTGCTGTGTACATAGCAGGTCAATCTGACCCTGGTTTCTGGGAAGGAACGCTCATCCTTAAAGAAATGCTGATATGGGAGGGAGGCATTCATCCTTATCTTTAAAGAGCGTTCTTTGCTTTGAGATACTGTAAATGTTTACAGCAGATGTGCAATGCATGCTTCACAGGACAAATCAGGCCATTCTGGAAAAACAGGCCAAATCAGGTTTAAACCAAAATGGCTTATATACCTCAATATGTTAACTTTCCTTATTGCCTTTCATTTAGTCCATTGCCCATTACCCTCAAAATAAACCGCTAACCACCTCCCATTTACCAGTTCTAATAAAATAGAGAAAACAATGTTTTAATACTGTATACAAAAAAAAATAGAGATTTCTGTTGCACAGAGATTCTTCTCTATCATTAATCTTCACACACCCAACATTAGTTTTTCGACAGGTCAAACACTAGTCAAGCTACTCTAAATTTCTATCATTTCTAATTATTTTGTTTACTTTTAGTTTCAATTTTCTTGGTTTAGAATTTGAAATTAAAATGCTCAAATTTACTTTTACTACCTAAGATTAAAAAATGTTAAAGACAAACTTCATGGCATTGATAATTCAATTTTGAATCTTCTCCTCCAGTTATAGAAGTTAATCCTTATTTTATATGAACTCTAAACACGACTATTGGCATATAGCAGCTTGTTATGAGATCTATCATAATTGACTAAGATTTATTTTTATGAGCTTTGAGTCCTCTTTTAAATACTTTTCAATTTAATCATTTCATCTTTTCAAAGATGTGTAAATGAAACGTTATTACCAAGTGCATGCAAGGTCATCTAGGGCCTTTCTGCAGAAAAATTACAAGAGGAAAAGCAGACTATTAATAGAGTATCCATCACTTTGATGAAACCAGGGATTGAAATTGACTCTCACATATATCCTATTTCTTTTGGCTTCAGAACAATGTGTATTAACAGAGACTAAGGATTTCCTTATCAGCATTAACACGGTTGCTGAAGACAATTCAAATGCAGTAACATTCAAAAGGAACTTTTAAATGCAAAGATTTCTTCTTTTATAATAGAAAAATTGATTTCTTAAATACTGTAAATATTTTGATGCTAATATTGTACTGGAAAATAAAAATAGTGGAAATGATAGCTTATTCATTGCAATTAGCCAACTATGAAAAATCTAAATGCTCTCGATTTTAGTTTGGTAATATTGTGTATCATAGACTAAACCAGACAAGGAACATATAGAGACATATATAAATTAGAGACATATATAAATGCTCCCAAGAGTACAAAAACCATGCTTTCTTTATTAGAGATCTAGTACCTTAGAAAAATACATAAAACAATGTGTAAATTAGAATAAAACATTTAAGTTCTACAATTTAACATTTCCCTTGATACCTACTTGCTGATGTTTACTCTTTGATAATAACCTTCTCCTATAACTTTACCATTATCTATCCTTTTCACGTTATTCAGGTCATTCCTTCTGATCATCAGTATTTCAGTGAAGTACGTATAGAGGTGTCCATTTTTATTTTCTTTTATTTATTTATTTATTTTTTGCTGAGGAAGATTAGCCCTGAGCTAACATCTGTGCCAATCTTCTTCCATTTTTTTTTTATCTGTGGGTCACCACCACAGCACAGCTGACAAGTGGTGTAGGTCCATGCCTGGGATCTGGGCCCACAAATGCAGGCCGCTGAAGTGGGGTGCACCGAACTTAACCACTAGGCCACGGGGCCAGCCCCAGAGGTACCCATTTTAAAGTCAATGTGTGTGAACTGAATAAAGGTCACCTTAACACGATTTGCAGCTGAGGAGAAGTCATCACTGCTCCTGCTTTCCATTACAAGGCTCCTGTCAAGGTGGCCTATTCCTCAATGCTAGAGTCTCAATGAATGAATCAATAATCAATGCCAGTTTTAACATAAGTTTCATTGAAGAGTTTCCCTCTTTCAAAAATGGCCATGTGTTTAATTTTGAGCCTTTTCTGATTTTAGGCTTTTCCACATTTCCCAACCCTAGCTTCTTGACTTTTTCATTTAACAAAAATTCATAAATATCTTTATAATTGTAGACCCCAGGGTGGTGGACAAGTTCCCCCTGCAAAAAGTAAACAAATAAATAATCACTAATTCTAGGAGCAAGGTCAGCAATCTACTCGCTAGTTAAGAGACTATAAAGTAGTAGCCAATGGTCCAATTTTTTTTTCCCACTCAAACAACAAACACAAAATGAGTGAGTTACCAGTCTTTAAAAAATAAGGATATTTCACAGGAAATTTTGAGTTTTCAGTTTCAGTTTCCCTTCGAAACTGAGACATCTAGTCCTCCACAATCACGTTTCCACATGGCGGTAATCACTGGGGCCTCCTGAGTCTACCTCCTTCAGCTGGGACTGCAGCCCACACCGCTTCCGAAAGAATGTTGTGCTATTCTCTCTTTCTCTCTCTCTCTCTCTCTCTCTCCCTCCCTCCCTTCCTTCCTTCCTTCCAAGTGACCCTTAGATTCCAAAGTGGACTGATATCTCCATGTACTCTTCTCAGTTGTGTGATAATTTTGTCCAACTTCAGCCTAGGGTTTCACGGTCTTCTCTCTGCCTGAATCCTCTCTACTTTGCGTGGCTGGTTGTTTCTCAGCCTTCGCAGTTTCCACGCCATACAGTTTATACCTTGCCTCCTCAAAGGCACAGTCCTTGATCTGCCCCCATGTAAAATAGTTCTCTCCTGTGATTCAGAATTTCAGCATCTTGTTTGGTTCCTTTATAGCATATATAACAAGTCATAATTTCTTTTTGTTTCTTTGTTTCCTTCTCTATCAACTATCCACTACAACCCCCTCCCATCTCACCACATTGTTAGTGCTGAGAAATCACAGGACGTGTTGGTCTAATTCACAGATGTATCGCCCGAATTCCTTGCAAGGTAACTGTCACAATCCTTGCTCCATACACTTTTTAATAGATTTTTATAGATAAGTCAGTAGAAATTGTTCCAAGGTTAAATTCATTAAATGAAACCTAGGTAAAACCAAGGGAAACATTTCTTTATGGAAAGATTCCTATTGTCAATTGTGAATCACTGAGAATAGGCTATACTTTACTTTTTTTTCAGACTTATTTCACCATGAAACTACTTTTTCATGGTCCACTTGTCATCATCTGCTAGATGTATGTTCTATGATCCCTCCACCAGAAACATCAACTCATCAATGGACAGGGACAGTTCCTTATGCAAAAATCCCTTTATAGGGGCTGGCCCCGTGGCCGAGTTGTTAAGTTCGCGCGCTCCGCTGCAGGCGGCCCAGTGTTTCGTTGGTTCGAATCCTGGGCGCGGACATGGCACTGCTCATCAAACCACGCTGAGGCAGCGTCCCACATACCACAACTAGAAGGACCCACAACGAAGAATATACAACTATGTACCAGAGGGGCTTTGGGGAGAAAAAGGAAAAAAATAAAATCTTAAAAAAAAAAAATCCCTTTATAGTAAAAAAAATAGAGAGAGATCCATTTGGCTATCATAACCCAGACAACTTCATGAGCACCCAAAATCGTTTTATGCCTTTGTTCATCATGAAATCTTCTAACTTGTAATTTATATGAAATGCTCTTCCCAGAAGCGAAAGACCCTGCCACCAATAATTCTGATTTCCAAAGTAAAGATCTCTCTCATAAATCAATAAATTTGCATTTTGATTTGCAAATTCATCTCTTGTGAATTTGACCAGCATGAAACCGAATCCTAGATAAAATCATGACAAATCAGTTCTCTGGTGCTGGAAAACTGAAGAACAGAGCCTCGGGTAAATTACAATCCCACTGAACAGCCTCCTGGCTGAATACGACTTTATCTATAATTATAGAAAGTTTGAAAAGTAATTGCATAAAATCATCACAGAACTCAAAAATATGTTACAGGGCGTTGTTATCTGTATCCCTAGAGGTCTCTGCTGAGCACAATCCTTTAGACGAAAATACCAATCAGTGGTAAATTAATCATGCATTCATTCATTTATTTACCAAATGTGCACTGAGTATTTTCTCTGTGTCACACCTGTTCTGATGCTGGAAATACAATGATGAGTATGAGAATGCCCATTCCTGAGTAGCTTAGAGACCAGAGAAGACAGATCAAAATATAAATTAAAAGGGGCCGGCCCCGTGGCACAGTGGTTAAGTTCGCATGTTCCACTTTGCCGGCCTGGGTTCGTCCGTTCAGATCCCGGGTGTGGACCTATGCACCACTTGGCATGCCATGCTGTGGCAGGCATCCCACATATAAAGTAGAGGAAGATGGGCACAGATGTTAGCTCAGGGCCAGTCTTCCTCAGCAAAAAAGAGGAGGATTGGTGGCGGATGTTAGCTCAGGGCTAATCTTCCTCAAAAAAATAAATAAATAAATTTAATTTAAATTTAAATGCCCTCCATAGTAAGTGCTATGATAAAATTTGTTTATGATACTTTGGAATGCATAGAGAGACATCTCTTGAAGACAGGGAGAATAGTATGTTAGAAGTTCTAACCCTCTCTGAGCCTTGAATGGTGAGGATGGATATCACAGCATTATTCAGTGTCACAGAATGCATATTAACTATCTATCAAATATAGAATTCCTCCCAAGTGTTGGAAGAAAGTATAATCACCAACCAGAAAGCACTACCTTAAACTAACTGCTCTTAAGACTATGTTGAAGTTCAGCTGAAAGTGTGCCAGTGAAGTTTAGACTGTGAGCACCAACGAGATTTGTGCCCTGCCTGTTTATTTAGGTGTTCTGTGTGCTTTCTATTTATTAAATTCCATCTAGTGAAATAGAGTACCTAGATGATGTTAGCACGGTGACTAGCAGAAAGCTGTTTATCGAGTTGCCATCTTATGCCATTTGAAGATTTTAGTTCTCACGGTGGAAGTATGTTTTCACTTGGCATCCCTTAAGTAAGAAACCACCAAAAAAATTTTCTCCTAGAATTTAGTACCAAGAAAAAAATAACTTTCCAGACAAACTCAGATTTGAATTTTTATCATACAAAAATTATGATTCATCCCATGTTCCTTCCATTTTTTAGTGAGGGAGAGAATACAAAAATAGAGGGTTTAGCTGTTGTTGTGACTCTCTCTCCAGAGATCCCATAACAAATATTTTTCTTCTTCCAAATTATTTTTGATCATTCTTATCATTTGTTTAAGCCATTTGTTCTTTTATATTATATTTTATTTTTTATTATTTATTATATTTATTTATTTTATTATATTTTATATATTTAAACACTACAGGTCGTTAAAAAATTCTTTTGAAGTAAAAAGGATGCTAAATTATTAATAAATAAATAAATAAATGGATGGACAGATGAATGAATGGATAGGTAGATGTTTTCCCAGATACATGATATTTCTAATTATCTAAAAAACTTAGATCCTCAAATATAGTCAATGTTAGTGCTGTATTATGCTTTTCAACATACTTTTTAAGCAACAAAAATATTTATTATTACTAAAATAATTAATAAGGTATATTTTATACCCAAGAATCTGCTGTTTTTAACCATTCATTCAAGTCACCAGGATATATATATTTACATCTTCTAACCACAGTACTAATGAATTAATATTTTCTAATGCACTTAGAATAGTACCTGGCATAGAGAAAGTACTACTAGGTATGTGCTTGTTACATAAATTGTTCTAAAAAATACTATAAACTGTTGCTAAAACTTGAGAATTATCAAGAAGCCTAATTATAATCGTGCATGGTTTACTGAAGAAACACGAGTATTCCAAGAAACAAAAATGGTAAATATTTTTGAATACTTCCTGAGGTCCTTTAAATAAATTTCAACAAATCATCATTGTCTCTTTTGTGTTGTACTATTAACATTTAAAACAAATGTGCCGTAGGATTGAAAGGACATCAATAGAACAACGCTCCCCAAGAGAAGTTGCAAAACACCTCTTACCGAGTCTGAAATATAAAAAACTAGTTCATCCTGACCACACGGGATTAATACAGAGCCACGACACAATGTACAACTGCATATATTGATACTAATAATTGATGAGCACATTCATGATTTCACCAAATATTGGGGCACTCACGAAAGTCAAAGAGGTAAATGTGGACCAAGTGAAAAGAAGATGCAGTCTCCCGGGTTCTGGATATATTAGGAGGCTGAGGGGGAAAGAGAAGAAAGGAGCTAAGATTCTTCAGAGTTGACAGCTTATAGGGTTACAGAGTATGCTCCGAATTCTTCTATCTTAAAGGACAGCTATAGGCATGATCACATTTGACTAAAGAAGTGTCTTTATAAAAAATTGAAGCATGATTTCTCTGAGCCTTATCTCCATGCAAGAGCAGAACCAGTATCAAAGTTAGACCCAAAGGAGCTTTCCATAATTCATTAAAAAGAAGCACCACCTAGGGATCTGTTGGGCAATGAGAGCTCCAAGCTCCCATTAGAAACTGGGAGAGGATGGAATCTCAACTGGGATCAAGTTTCATCCCAACGGATCACAAAGATATTAGCAATACACTTGCCTACACTCATGAACTAGATTCTAACACTGAAACATACAGCTGGGACAGAATTTAAAAGCGGCCTTTCCGTTGTCTCTGCAACAACTTCCACATCCAGGTAAGTTACTTAGCCTTGTATTTAGACTCAGGTTAATATACATTACACATTGTGGTGTATGTAATACATCTTGGTATACATAATACACTTGAATAGTGCACACCTATGCGAAAGGCTCTGTACCCATAAAACTGACAGTGATAATGGTGGTGTCATATATTAAATGGAAAAACTACTATCAAAGTAAAGAGGGAAGCAAATTCTCAAATGTGTGCTTCTTAGCCTAAAAACAACTCTCTCTTCTATTTGACAACCAATCTTTGGTTTAAGCCAGAGAGTGAGTAGATCTCTTCTCCACCATTGATTAGCTGGAATGGGACCAGTTCCCTCATCTATAACATGGAATAATAATAATATCTACCCCACTGGAGACTTTGTGGAGTTTAAAAAAGAAGAATTTGTATAAAGCTTTTATCACCATGCCCTAGCACAGTGCTGTCCAATAGAAATATAATGCTAGCCACAAATGCAAACCACACAAGTAATTATAAATACTCTAGTAGCCACATTTTTTTAAAAAATGCAGAGGAAATAAATTTTAATTATATATTTTCTTTAACACAATATATCCCCCTTTTTTTTTTTTTGGTAAGGAAGACTGGCCCTGAGGTAACATCTGTTGCCAATCTTTCTCTTTTTACTTAAGGAAGATGCACCTTGAGCTAACACCTGTACTAATCTTCCTCTATTTTTTGTATATGAGATGCCTCCTTAGCATGGCTTCATAAGTGGTGTGTAGGTCCACACCCAGGATCCGAACCAGTGAACCCTGAGCCACCAAAGGGGAATGTGCAAATGTAACCACTAGACCACCAGGCTGGCCCCCCAAAATATCATCATTTTCACAAGCAATCAATATAAAAATTATTAATGAGATATTTTATATTTTTATACAGCATCTTTTATATCTGATGCATATTTTACACTTTAGAGTACATCTCAATTTAGCTTAGCCCTATTTCAAATACTCAATAGCCACATGTCACTAGTGTTGAGGAGGGAGGAAAATCCTTCCTTCTATCTCTCTTGTGTTTTTATGGCCAGACTAACAATAAAATTGGCACAAGGCCATATTACCAGGAGAAAAACCCATTTGAATACATATGTAATGGAGATCATAGAGAAATGATGCTGAGAGAGTAAACAAAGCAGGCAGCATACATATCTCCTATACAAAGAAACAATAAATTTATGAGGAACAACAGGGCAAGAAACTTAGGTTTGGGTTACGTGATTAGTGAGGAATCCAAGCAGAGTTTAAGTCTCAGGTAGTAAATTAGCAAGGTTCGTTCTTCTCGGCCCTGAATCCCGTAGCTCTAGTGGTAAGGATGCACAGGGAGCCCTTTCCAGAGGGAGATTTATTTCCTGCTTTCAGGGGCAACACAGACAGGAAGGTCAGAATGTCCTTTTTGCTTCTCAAGTAACTTTAATTCAAAATAATCAACGTGCTATTGTGGGATATTTGGGGTGGCCTGCCCTGGGCCCCAACACTAGTGCTGACAAGTACTGTATTGAAGAAAGCCGCTCTGGAATGTAGTCAACACTCCACAAAGACTTCTTAGCATTAACTATTATAGTAGGATTGGTATCACTACTACTTGGTATTACTGTATTGGTGTTCCTATTATTCTTACAATAATGCTAAGCAGAGTTTATAACTATTAATGGAATCATAAAATAATTTAAAATCTCTTGCTAATTTCAGAATCTAAAAGCTTCCAGTGATGCTAGAAAAAGTAAGAAAAATAAAAGCAGATGTGCATCTTAATATATTAGGAAAAATTACAGAAGAAAATCGTCAAAGAGTACAGCCAATGTTCAATGGGAAAAAGTGGATAGACATGGGAGAAATTTCAGGTAGAGCATATGTTTCAAAAAAAGATTTTTAAAAGGCAGGATTTTTTGTAAAACATGGGTTTAAATTTTTGCTTATAGCCAATATATTGGTAATTATTAACTAAAACCTCTGTTTGCTTATTACCCAGAAAATCAACTTAGATGTACAATTTTGAATTAAGCAAAATCAGAGTTGTACAAGATCTTCTAGAACAAAATTGTTTTACAAGTCAGAGGGCTTCTTTGTGTGCGTTGGGGGGGGGGGGGTGAGCGGAGCCCAATGTTGTAAATGTTGTAAGAGAATTATGCCCAAAGGAGTATGTAGATGTTGTTCTCAGATTCCAAGGAAGGAACTTCACAAAGGACTGAGGCCTTCCTAGGGCCCACTGAGGAGTCCGCCTCCCTAATCCACAGTGCCTTCTATCTGTCACCCTCATCTCTTTCTGGCAAACCCCTAGTCATGCTTCAGACATCAACCTACCTTCCCTTCCTTTGGAAAGCTTCTCCTGACCCTAAATGACCCTGTAGACATCTACAGAACCCTTTTTTGCCTTATGGTAGTTCCTACCACAGTGTATTTCAATTCCAAGGATGTGTGCCTATTTGTTTCTTCTTGAAATTCTTTTTTTTTTTTTCTTGTTTAGTTTCTATCTCTGAAGGATCTTATAATTTCCTATGCTTTCAACTATCTATGCATATAGCTTCTTTTTTTTTTTTTGAGGAAGATTGGCCCTGAGCTAACTGCTGCCAATCCTCCTCTTTTTCGCTGAGGAAGACTGGCCCTGAGCTAACATCCGTGCCCATCTTCCTCTATTTTATATGTGGGACACCTACCACAGCATGCTTGCCAAGCAGTGCCATGTCCACAACCAGGATCCGAACCGGTGAACCCCCGGTCGCTAAAGCAGAAGGTGTGAACTTAATCGCTGCACCATTGCGCCGGCCCCTGCATATGGCTTCTAAATCTATACCAAAAACGTCTTGCCAAAATCTCCTCTTTGATATAAACAAAATTAAAATTATCATCTTATCCTTTCAAAACTACTCCTCCTCCTGACTCGTTTTTTTTTTCTTTTCTTTTTTATGAGAGCCTCACAGTTCTCTTGGTCACAAAGAAAACCTTAATTCAGTCTTGGTTCTTCCTCTCCCTATGCCACGCAGACCAAACATGGTCAGTCCTGTAGCTGGCCCCACGAAGTGCTGTTTCCAGAATGCGTTTCCATTATTCCGATTCAGAGCCTCATTAGTTCTTACCTATGCAAACACCTTCTAGCTGGACCTTCAACTCAGGCGTCTCTCCTACCCCAGTCTGCTGACACATTGCTGCCAAATATTCTCAATGCATATTTGTCCATGCTCCTCCCCTATTCAAATTCCCTTACTTGTCTCAGCATATTAAATCTTAACCTCCAAGCCTTGCTTTCTAAGTCCCCCACAATATGGCCCCAAACTATCCTTCCAGGCTTATCTTCTACAATTACCCTCAATTAATTAAATATTCCAGCCAAATTAATTCTCTGTCCCTCCAAGGAGTCCCCATACTTTCTTGATTTCATTATTTTTTCATTTTTTATGCATAGGAAGATGTCACCCACACAATCTATACCTAGAATCCCGTATCTTTCTAATGCTTTTTTTTTAAAAGTGATCTTTTCCTCACTTGGACTCTGACCTATCTTTTGGGGCTTCATCTTATTATTGAGTTTCATCTTTACTAGTTGGATAGCTGCTAGTCAATTTGGAGTTCCTCCAGGAAGGAATTGTGTCTTGTTTTCCTTAGTATTACCTTCAATCCACCACCCCAGAGCGAATGGAAGAAAAAAATTCCCCAGATGATATTGTTGCAAATGTCTCATAGAGAATTAGAAGCAAACGGGAAGAGAAGAAAAATCCAACTTAGGGTAGGCTTCTTGAATTGCTGGGAATTTTGAAATATCACAGAGAAACTTGATGGGTATATAGTGAAAAAATATTTGTATATGTCAATTATTTAATCACCCTGTACTTGTTCAATGCCTGCTGACATCCACAAAATATTTCAGATGCAGAAAGAACTTCCAAAAAGGAAAAGATACTTCACCATCTGCAATATTCAAATCTTTATTCTAAGAGACTGCACTGTGGAGAAATTTCCCTGGAGAATAAGAGATCAGCGGAATCATCTTCACTTGTTTACGGAGCCACCTTTTAACTCAGACGCTTCCTGGAGTTAAAAAGGTACTAACTCAAAAGCACTGAGCAACTGAACTCGAGTCGCCTTTGAATATTTTTTGGTTTCAGTAGTTTCTCTGTTTGTCTTATGCACATAAAAATGCAGACAAGCTCTCAGTAGAGAGCAGGCGCTAGGCTTGCAAATAAGAAATAAGCAGTTAGATAAGAAGAGAAGCAAAATACAAGTCAAATAGCAAATGAGATTACAAATAAATTTAAAATGTCAGCTATAAAAAGAATCATGGCTCTCAAGATCATAACAAATGCAATTGCTTTTAATAATCTGCAAAGTAAGACCAGAGACGGTTGGAAAGAACACCAAAATAACAAATGCTACCTAAACAAAATATATAATTATTGTGGCTGTTTAAAACGTTGTAATAAAATCTCTTTAACTGATCAGAATGTTCTCGGGACATACAATTGTATTCTTCTTTCAAAAAATAAATATAAATCTCAAGCATTCTGAATAATTTTCTCATTTTTTCTCATAATATGGCTTAACAGTCTCTGAGTAGTTTGTGTGTTTTTTCTCAAATTACTCATATCTTTGAAAGACCAAAATAAAGTTATATGCAGCTATACATAAGCTGACTCTTACTCAAGAGTACAAATTTCAAAAAAATAATTTAGGGTCAAACTATCCTCACAGCATGAAAAGGACATTCTGTATCTTTTATATATACACCTGACGTATAGTTAGGGTGAAATAAATTATTATGAGGAAATAAATGAGTGTTAAGCACGATATGAGCCCTCCCTATTATTCCAATCTCACTGTCTATTACTCCCTCAAAATATCCTTATATTCTAGCCACATTCAGCCATTCACATCCTGTAACATCGTTAAGTTCTCCTACATAACTGTGCCTTTGCTCCAGCTGATTTGTCCTTCTCAGATGGTCTTTCCATCTTGCCCATCTGGTAGGCTCCTGCTCACCCTTTAAGACTGAATTCTGGTATCATCTTCTGACTGAAGCCTTCCCTATCCTTTTCCTATCCTATCAGACACTTTACATGTAACCCACGGGTAATCATACTGCATTCTAACTATTTACATCTCCTTGAGACCATAGACTGTGTCTTATTTGTCATTGTGAGTTTCAACATATAACACCATGTCAGGATCCTACTGTATTGTTGGATGACTGTTGACCAAATGTCTATTTATACATGCGACTATAAGTTCCCTGAGGTTGGAGGCGTTGTGCCATTCATCACAGTAGATGCAAACTTAACATAGTGTCCACTACAAGGTGGCCCTAAATAAAATGGTTTAAGGAATTACCCTGCAATCAAAAAAGGCCAGAGTTTAAAGACCTAGCTACTAGGGTCTAACCCATAACTTTACAATAGTAGATTAATAGAGATTCAGTTACCTACATGGAAAGAAATGACAGCATATACCAAAGATTGCTGACTTTATTTATTAAACTGTTTTTTTGCAGATGATTGTTATTGTTATTCCTGGAAAAGCTCAGAAACATGTGTTTCTTTATAGAAGACTCTTTCAAAAAAAACATAAAATTTACTCAATACATTTTTGACCGTCACACGTAATGTTTTCATAATGTAAGGAATAAAAACTCAAAAAAGAAGAGTTTTTATTTTGAAACTTATTCTGATTTTAGGCAATGTGATATTATAGGAAAGTCAGAACAATACAGAGCCAGGGTTAAATTCACAGCCAACTCAAACACATCTGTGCTTGCAAGCTTGAGCAGATTATTAAACCTCCGTGCCTCCACTTCCTCAGCTGCAAAATGGGAAGAGGAATAATAGTGCTATCTTCATAGCATCATTGTAAAGACTAAATTAGTTACAGATTTTGTATGCCACTGTGTCTGGAACAACATAAGTGCTCAATAAATGTAAGTGATTATGACATTAATATACCTGATGGTCTTTAATATTAGGAGTGAAATTCCATTCTCTCCAGGGAGGGAAGATAAAAGGTCCCCATACCTCCACATAACACGGCTAAACAAAGAAGTTCTGAATTGCTGCAGACCTTATGAAACAAGCCCCTCTGTGGGTCTCAAGTTTCCTTATTAACATAGCATCTGGAAGCCATGGGACTCTTTATGGAACAGGATGTCTTTTGCAGAACAAATGAAATATGAATGCATCTAATTCTATCCTACACACTGGAAAAATTTTGCTAGCAGAAAATATTGTTATATTATAGCACACATATTACCACAAATACATGTTCCCAGAACAAAATACATTGCTATTAGTTATTAATGATTTTTCTTTTTCTGTTTTTTTGTGAGTAAGCTTCTCCCTGAGCTGACATCAACTGTCAATCCTCCTCCTTTTTTTTTGCTTGAGGAAGATTAGCCCTGAGCTAACATCTATGCCCATCTTCCTCTATTTTGTATGTGGGATGCCTCCACAGCATGGCTGATGAGTGGAGTAGGTCTGCGCCCAGGATCCAAACCCACGAACCCCAGGCCACTAAAGCAGAGCACACAAAACTTTAACCACTTGGCCACAGGGCCAGCCCCTGAGTTTTCTATTTTTCTTTAGGCTTTCAAAAAATTTTATTTTCCATTAATCCCATTCTTGTTTGAGGATTTTTCTTAAAGCCTTTTTAATTTATTTATTTTTATTATGGTAATATTAGTTTATAACATTATATAAATTTTGAGTGTACATCATTACAATTCGATCTCTGTGTAGATTACAACATGTTCACCACCCAAAGACTGATTACAATCCATCACTAGACACGTGCCTAATCATCGCTTTTACGCTGCTCCCTCCTTTCCCTCTGGTAACCACCAATCCAATCTCTGTCTCTATCTGTTGTTGCTTTTATCTTCTATTTATGAGGGAGATCATACAGTATTTGACTTTCTCCCTCTGACTTATTTTGCTTAGCATAATACCCTAAAGGTCCACCCATGTTGTCACAAATGGCAAGATTTCATCCTTTTTTATGGCCGAGGGGTATTTCATTGCATATATACACCTTATCTTCTTTACCCCTTTGTCCCTTGATGGGAACCTAGGTTGTTTCCAAGTCTTGGCTACGGTGAATAATGCTGCCACAAACATCGGGGTGCATATTTATGCTTTCACGTTCTTTGGATAAATACCCAATAGCTAGATCATATGGAATAGCTAGATCATATGACAGTTTCATTCATTATTTTTTTGAAGAATCTCCATACCGTTTTCCATAGTGGCTACACCAGCATGCACTCCCACCAGCATGTACATACGAGGGTTCCCTTTTTTCTACATCCTCTCCAACACTTGTTATTCCCTGTCTTGTTAATTATAGCCATTCTGACAGGTGTGAGGTGATATCTCATTGTAGTTTTGATTTGCATTTCCCTGATAATTAGTGATGTTGAACAACTTTTCTTGTGCCCCTTGGCCATCTGTATATCTTCTTTGGAGAAATGTCTGTTCAGATCTTTTGCCCATTTTTTAATTGGGTAGTTAGTTTTTTTGTTGTTGAGATGTATTAGTTCTTTATATATGTTAGATATTAACCCCTTATCAGATATATGGTTTGAACACATCTTCTCCCGATTGTTAGGTTGTCTTTTTGTTTTGTTGATAGTTTCCTTTGCTGTGCTGAAGCTTTTTAATTTGATATAGTCCCATTTGTTTATTTTTTCTGTTTCCCCTGTCCAGTCAGCCATGGTATTTGAAAATAAGCTGCTAAGAGCAATCGTTGACATTTTTCCCTATTATTGACATTTAAGTTGTTTTATTTTTATTATAAATGATGCCACTAATCATCATTTTTTGTGATTTTAAGTTGCTGTCCAAAGCAGGTGAATTTGTGCATGGGCCCTTTAAAAGCAGCCTGTCTTTTCCCTTATGTCTGACAGTTTTTCTGGGGATAGTCGCTGTTGTAGTTAATAGCTAACAAAGCCAGATATTATGACACTCGTGTTGGTTGTGCTGAGTCCAAAAGCCGCTCATTGTGGTAATGCTCCCCCATTCAGATGCCCCACTCCTCCAGGGAAGGCTTCATCATAGTTTAAGATTCCTCCTGGCTGGGGGCTGGCCCAGTGGTGCAGCGGTTAAGTTTGCACATTCTGCTTCTCAGCGGCCCGGGGTTTGCCGGTTTGGATCCTGGGTGCGGACATGGCACTGCTTGGCAAAAGCCATGCTGTGGTAGGTGTCCCACATATAAAGTGGAGGAAGATGGGCACGGATGTTAGCTCAGGGCCAGGCTTCCTCAGCAAAAAGAGGATGAGTGGCAGTAGTTAGCTCAGGGCTAATCTTCCTCAAAAAAAAAAAAAAAAAAAGATTGCTCCTGGCTGGCTGTGAAGCACCGCAGCTAAACATTGCTTTTTTCTCTCCAGAATGGAGTTTCTCCCTCTTCGAATCAGTCAGCACAGTCCCTTGTTGTGGGTTTTTTTTAAATCCAGTTTTCAGTTCTATCTCAGGGGTAATTTCTCCAAGAGTAGTTGTAAATTTGTTGTGTCCGTAGGAAGAGATGAGTTCAGAGTCTGCCTATGACACCATCTTGACACCATCTCTTGATTATTCTTTTGATATTTATTTGGTGTACTACCCTTAATACTCATTATTACGGTTATAGTCCCTCTAACTAAAGAAAACTTACATTAATATCTCAGAATTATTTTCTCTATTTTTTCTGTGCATAATTTTTTGGTAAACCTCAATATATGTAATGCTTTTAAAGATCATAGTAATATACACTAATTTTTTATTTTCCAGCTCTGAGTTTTCAAGTTTGCAAATCTTGGCCAACATTAAATATGCTAATAAAGATCACTGGCAATTCAGTGGGGGCTCTTGGAAATAAATAAATTAATAAATAAATAATGCCATCTTAAATATTTCATGCGTGCTCTTTTTTCCCTGCTTTATTCTTATTTCTTTAGATTAAATGAATAAGTTAACTAGCAACAAAACATCTTGAGTTACCTTAAGGACGACTGATGTTCCATAACATGTTTACATAATTAAGTTTTTAAAATCTAGGTCCAAAAAAAAAAAACAGAAAATGGATAAAATAGACTTGCTGGTTGGAGAAAATGATCTAAAAGATGACAGAAGGAAAGCAATATTGTTCATTTCACATCTTCTACCATTAAGAAGAATTAATAAGAGCAAAATTTTATTGAGTGCCTACTACTGAGTGTCAGAAATTATTATAAGTCATTTACATGTGTTACCTCACTTGATCTTCATCAGAATTCTCGAAGCCAGGTACAATTATTACTCCCATTTTTAAGTTATTTTTCATGAATAAACAAAGTCACAGAGAGAGTAAGTAGCTTGCCGAACATCACATAGCTTATTATTTGTGAAGCCAGACTTCAAACCAAAGCAGACTGACAAGGAACCTGTGACCTTAATCGCTCCAATCTTCTGCTTCCACAGAGCATGATGATAAACCACAAATGCAAGAAGTGAAGTTCAAAAAAGAGGACCAAAAAAGCCAATTTAAATCAATTCAAATCTATAGGACTAATTTTTCAATGATTTTATCAACAGTGTTAGTAAGTATACATAAAAAATGTATATCAAATTTGAAGATGACATATCAAAAAGGTAAAGAATAACAAATGTTGTAGAAGATGTGGAGAAAATGGGAACCCTCCTACACTGTTGGTGGAAAGGTAAATTGGTGTAGCCACTATGGAAAACAGTATGGAGAGTCCTCAAAAAATTAAGAAAGAACTACCATATGATGCAGCTATTCTACTTCTGGATATTTATCCAAAGAATACAAAAATATTAATTCCAAAAGATATATGCACCCTTATGTTCATTGCAGCATTATTTACAATAGCCAAGATATGGAAACTATCTAAGCGTATATGGATGGATAACGAATAAAGAAGATGTGGCATATATATACAATGGAATACTACTCAACCATAAAAAAGAATGAAGTCTTGCCATTTGCCACAACATGGATAGAACTTGAGGGTCTATGTTAAGCAAAATAAGTCAGATGAAGAAAGACAAATATATGATTTCACTCATGTGGAATCTAAAAATACAAAACACAAACAAATGCAGATACAGAGAACAGATTGGTGGCTCCCAAAGGGGAAGGGCTTTGGGGAAAGGGCTAAATGGGTGAAGGGGTTCAATTGTATGGTGATGGATGATAACTAGATTTTTGGTGGTGATTACTTTGTAGTATACACAGATGTCAAACTATAATGTTGTACACCTGAAACTTATATAATGTTATATACCAATTTTACCTCAATTTAAAAAAATTAACATAAAAAAAATTTGAAGATGACAATTTTGGAAGGAATATGTCAGAATCAAAATTTAAATGAATTCAAGGATGATTAGAAGGATTTGGTTAATTACTGAATTCTTGTTCCAATAATCTGGACACCAGTAATGTAAAAGTTTCTCCAGGAAGTTTAGTTGACCTGACATTCAATAAAGGGTCATATAGCTACTAAAAAATATGATCATGGACAGCATTGCTCATTAGTTCAACACTGATATTGATCAACTACTATGTGCCAGTGGACCATGATCAAGGGAGATAATAGTTCCACTATGTCTCTAGTGGTCAGATGACGTCTGGAATATTATATCTGGCTTTGAGTCTCTCTCCCAAAGAGGGGCATCCAAAAAAGCAAAAGCAAGATCAGGACAATCAAGGACTGGAGATGAGAAAGAAAAAAAAAAAACCTGCCCTCAGATATTTCAACGGCAGTCATAAAGAAAAAAATATACTTTATACTGCATTATTTTAAGCACATAACATGTTCGAGTAGCTAAAAATTTCCAAGAAAGGGACCACCTCCAGAAGTAAACTATCTTTCATTAGTCGACAAGTTTAAAAGCAAAATTGAAGGTCGTCTCTCAGAAGTGGTAAAAAATGTTTCCAATATTGAGGATAAGATTGAACTAAAGTACCCATACAGTTTCTTCCAATTATAATATTGTGATACTCCTAAAAGGAGAAAAGAAACATAAAGAGATTTCAAGAACTGTAATGCCTGATTTCATTAAACTCCTATGAAAGTTGGTTGCTTTCACTGAGGGGTATTTTAATGACATTGCTCATACACAAGTCTGCTGTAAAAACAAAGTATGGCTTTTAGCTAGAGACGAAAACAATACGTGCAGCCCAGTCTTCCATTGATCCTACTCTATTCAGAAATCCATTAAAGTAAATCTATCACACGGGGAATATCTTTAAAGTGGCACTTTGTAAAAATTGACTGAAAATTTGGCAAAATGAAGGGAAAAGCCTGAGCTTTAGCATATCCATTCCTTCCTGAGGGGAAAAATGGGGATCGAATGAATTTATTAACAACTTTACAATGCTCTAATGGAATTTTCATTGATATACCAATCAACGATATTTTAGAAAATGGGCATTAAGTCTAACGAATTTTTTATGCTAGAGTTAATGCTGAGATAACATTTCCATGGTGAAACTTGCTTTTAATTTGTCAACATTATATCTTCTGAGAAAATTGCTCTTAATGAATAATTTAGGTGCATATCTATAAGTGAATTTTGATATGGAAATGGCTCTTGAAAGTAACCACAACTGCTCTTATAAGGGAGAGTTTTGAAATTCAAAGATATTCTGCCTACTGGGTTCTTCCTTGCTGCGAACAACACAATTAGTTTCTAATTGTATTACACAATACAATTAATTTTTACAAATTCTTACTAGTTAATATCAAATAATATATATTTATACAATTATTTATAAGGAAGAACATGGATAGTTATGATAAAAAGAAAAAACAATTTCCCAGTAACAAGATTGGAATGAAATGGCACTCCCAGCTTTCAGCAGAATTTCAATCAGGAGGCATTAGGAAAATGGTGGATGGAAGCAATTTAGAGGGAAAAAGGAACATAAATTAAGCACGGGTCAGGAAAGGGCAGGAGATGGTCCAATTTGGCGAGACGCCAGCTACGTCAGGAGAAAAGTTGACAGTTATTTTGCAACCTTATTCTGAAGAAGTGTAACAAAATGTATCAAACTATTTGATTTTGGAATAAGATACATATGATCTTGAATTTACTATAAGTAATCTTTATCAGAGAATTGGGCAAAACAGATGATTGAAATAGCAAGGCTGAATAGGGTTTGAGAAAAACAAAAAGTTTTACAATGAATGGACTAAATGGTCATAAAAGATAACTTACAAGATGACCAGGAATCGATCCTTGAGAGCGTGTGTGAAATTAGAACAGTCTGTTGTTCCCACCTCATGAAAGAAGACAGGATGATTTTTTTTACCAAATTTGTTGGGTACCTTTGAGATAGTCTGCCTTAACTATAAGATAAACGGCTCTTTTTAATGATCAGAAACTTACGTTTAAATATTTTACTCAATGTACACTTTTTTACATTATTTTCATTTCAGATCCTCATGAATTTATTTGCCTATTCAGAAATTATAATTTAAAAATTTTAATTTAAAATTATAAATTAAATATAATCTTTTGCTTATGTTTTATGGATTGAGAAGGTAGAGCCTGTAAGTGTTCATTAATTTTTTGAAGTGGATGGTTTTAGTTTATTTCTTTGAATACATATAAGAAATTATTCCAGCAAAAATACTGTTATGAAAATGAAGAAATCCAATGGCATACAGTGTTGTACTGGTGCTGGCTCCTATCACCTTAGGAGAGTCAATTGGGCACATCTCTTCCAAACTCTGTCATCAATTACATTATGTCGGTAACTTAAAATTGGCCATGATGGAAGTATTTATACCACAGAAACTGGCAAAGCAAATGGTACAAATCAACGCTTTCATTTCTTTCTTTTTTTTTTCAGAAAGCCAGCTGCGAAATATTTACCAGCCCACCACTGGTTTCACATAAAAAAGATTTTAAAGGGGTGGAGGAGAAGGAAGAGGCAGAGGAGGAGGAAGAAAGAAGGGAGGGAAGAAGAAAGAAAGGAAGAAAGCTAGTTTCAAGACCATAGAGAAGAATAACTGCCAGTCAACAAAGTTCAGCTAATTGAGGAGCAAAGTTTAGTCCCCAGTCGGTACAGGACTGCTCCTTTCAAAGTAGCCTAGACTGTTGCAAAAACTGAGGAGTAACTGAGTACCCACTGAAATAGGAACTCCTCAGAGTGACTGAAATCGAGACTTCAGCTGAGTGAGGCCTGCTTCTTAGCAAGATGGTATAAAGCCAGGGCCAGAGACTTGGCAGACCTGAATGAATTACAATAGCTTTAAAAAGAGAAAACAAGCACTAATTTCAAATACAAATGCCAAATCAATCACCCTCAGGACCTAACAGGTATTCGGTGTCTGGCGTTTATTCTACTGTTGATCTTTGAAAGAAAGTATACGCTATTCAAATAGGTGGATCCTGTTGGACCCAATTTCAGAGCTATTTGGATCCTGCTAATGGAACCACATTTCCATGCAAGTTATGAAATCTTTATCATGGAACAACATCAGAAGCTAGATCTTTAAAAAGTGACATCAGGGCCTTTAAATGTAGATTGCAATTGAGTGGGGAAAAGGGAAGAAAGAGTAATTATCCACCAAATAATAGTGAATCCTGTAAACTACCAACTGTTTAAATCTTTTGTGGTTCCTAGCAGTGACATTTCTGCCATCACTGACATGGTCACAAGAGCAAACTGTTCACATTACAGGTTACTTGTCCCATGTCACACATTATTGCAATTCAACTGTCCCTCTCAGGCTAATCAGAAGGGAGGCTCCACAGATTTTACATCTGGTTCTGGCATTACCAAATGTGTGACACTGGGCTCATTATCAATCTCTTGGGACTTTTATTCTCTCATTAAGAAAATACCTAACTCATAGGATTGCTATTAGGGTAAATGAGTTTAGGTATAGAAAGAACCTAGGGGCCAGCCTGGTGGCATAGTGTTTAAGTTCTCACTCTCCAATTTGGCAGCCTGGGCTTCATGGGTTCAGATCCCAGGTATGGACCTACACACCACTTATCCAAGTCACACTGTGGTGGCATCCCACATACAAAATAGTGGAAGACTGGCATAGATGTTAGCTCAGCAACAATCTTCCTCACCAAAAAAAAAGAGAGCGAGCTTAGAAGAGTGTATGGCATACAACAAGTGATAAATAAATATCAGTTTTTATTACTTTATCACCTCAACATCAATAGCTGTTTCTATTAAACATTTCTTTAATCATGATTAGCTGTTCTTCCAGGCAACCCCACGTATATAGTGAATCAACATTATTTTATGGCTCTCTAATAACACAGTTGTCCTAAATTGAAAAGAAAAAGGCAAATTTTGCCAATATAATTTTGTCAAGGGTATTCACTTCTAGCAATTCTAATCTGTAATAAATTGCTTTGGAACAGCGTTAGCCATTGTCATTGTTCTGTCTCTTGTCTGCATTGATTATGTCTCTGATATCAAATTTTTCCTAGTCAAAGTATTAGCCTAAAACTAAGTAATGCTACATTTACAAGTAATCTCAAAATCTCAATTATTTTTTATTTGAGTTCATAATAGTTTACGTCATTGTGAAATTTCAGTTGTACATTATTTCTTGTCTGTCCCCACATAGGTGTTCCCTTCACCCCTTGTGCTCACCCCTCACGCCTCTTCCCCTGGTAACCACTGAACTGTTTTCTTTGTCCACGTGCTTGTCTATATTCCACATATGGGTGAAATCATCTGGTGTTTGTCTTTCTCAGTCTGGCTTATTTCGCTAAGCATAGTTCCCTCCAGGTGCATCTATGTTGTTGCAATTGGGATGATTTTGTCTTTTTTTCTGGCTGAGTAGAATTCCATTGTATATAAATACCACATCTTCTTTATCCAATTGTCCATCTATGGGCATTTGGGTTGCTTCCATGTGTTGGCTATTGTGAGTAGTGCTGCAATGAACATAGGAGTACATATGTTACTTTAGATTGTTGATTTCAAGTTGTTTGGGTAGATACCCAGTAGTAGGATAGCTGGGTCATATGGTATTTCTATTTTTAGTTTTTTGAGGAATCTCCGTACTGTTTTCCATAGTGGTTGCACCCGTTTTCATTCTCACCAGCAGTGTGTGAGGGTTCCCTTCTCTCCACATCCTCTCAAACATTTGTTATTTTCAGTCTTAGTGATTAAAGCCATTTTAACAGGCATAAGGTGGTATTTTAGTGTAGTTTTGATTTGCATTTCCCTGATGATTAGTGATGTTAGACATCTTTTCATGTGTTTACTGGCCGTCTGTATATCTTCTTTGGAAAAATGTCTGTTCATATCCCCTGCCCATTTTTTGATCGGGTGTTTGTTTTTTTGTTGTTCAGTTGTGTGGGTTCCTTATACATTATGGAGATTAACCCCTTATCAGCCATATGATTTGCAAAAATTTTCTCCCAATTGGTGGGTTGTCTTTTGGTTTTGGTCCTAGGTTCTTTTGCCTTGCAGAAGCTCTTTAGTCTGATGAACTCCCACTTGTTTATTTTTTCTTTTGTTTCCATTGTCTGAGAAGACATGGTATTCCAAAAGATCCTTTTAAGTTCAATGTCAAAGAGTGTACTATCTATGTTATCTTCCAGGAGTTTTATGGTTTCAGGACTTCGCAAGTCTTTGATCCATTTTGAGTTTATTTTTTGCATATGGCATGAGATAATGGTCTATTTTCATTCTTTTTCATGTGGCTGTCCAGTTTTCGCAACATCATTTATTAAAGAGACTGTCTTTTCTCCATTGTATATTCTTGGCAGCTTTGTCAAATATTAGCTGTCCGTACATATGCAGTTTTATTTCTGGGATTTCCGTTCTCTTCTGTTGATCTCTGTGCCTGTTTTTGTACCAGTACCATGCTGTTTTGATCACTATGGCTTTGTAGCACATTTTGAAGTCAGGGATTTTGATGCCTCCAGCTTTGTTCTTTTTTCTCAGGATTGCTCTAGCAATTCAGGGTCTTTGTTTGCCCCATATGAATTTTAGGATTCTTTGCTCTATTTCCGTAAAGAATGTCATTGGGATTCTGATTGGGGTTGCATTGAATCTGTAGATTGCTTTGGGTAGTATGGACGTTTTAACTATGTTTATTCTTCCAATCCATGTGCATGGAATCTCTTTCCATCTCCTTATGTCCTTATCTATTTCTTGCAATAGAGTTTTCATTGTATAAGTCCTTCACCTCCTTGTTAAATTTATTCCTAGGTACTTTATTCTTTTTGTTGCAATTGTAAATGGAATTGTATTCTTGAGTTCTCTTTCTGTAAGTTTGTTATTAGAGTACAGAAATGCAACTGATTTTTGTAAGTTGATTTTGTACCCCACAACTTTACTGTAGTTGTTTATTTCTAATAGTTTTCCAATGGATTCTTTAGAGTTTTCTATATATAAGATCATGTCGTCTGCAAACAGTGAGAGTTTCACTTCTTCATTCCCTATTTGGATTCTTTTTATTCCTTTCTCTTGCCTAATTGCTCTGGCCAAAACCTCCAGTACTATGTTGAATAATATTGGTGAGAGTGGGCATCCTTGTCTTGTTTCTGTTCTCAGGGAGATGGTGCTCAGTTTTTCCCCATTGAGTATTATGTTGGCTGTGGGTTTGTCATATATGGCCTTTATTATGTTGAGGTAATTTCCTTCTATGCCCATTTTGTTAAGAGTTTTTATCATAAATGGCTGTTGGATCTTGACAAATGCTTTCTCGGCATCTATTGAGATGATCATGTGGTTTTTATTCCTCATTTTGTCAATGTGGTGTATCACATTGATTGATTTGTGGAAAAAATCTCAATATTTTTTAAAAATAAAGTCTATTTCTTGTTCATGTTACATGTCCATGATTGGTTTGCTGCAACTCTGCTCCCCTTTGCCTTTACACAGGACCCAGGCTTCTGACAGAGTCCCTCTGTGGATCTCGGCAAAGGAAGCGGGAGATATGGCTATGAGCTGGTTTTTAACAGCATAATGGTTACACATAACACTCTCACTCATTTCATTGGCTAATACAAGTCATGTGGCCACTCCTGAGTAAAGCAGGGAAAGATGGATAATCTAATCTTCTCATGGAGAGAAGCAGCAAATATGTTGAATAATAATAAGCTCCATCACAGACAATTGTAACAGCTCTTAGTGATGCCAGGAATTGGCATTATTTTTTAGGTTGGGAGGGTTGTTTCTGTTTTGTTTTGGTTTGGTTATTTCTGTGATTTTACCCTGTGCAGTTTTCGGTAGTTTTCAATGTCATTTTGTTTTTATTTTTCTCATCTGTAATATTTATTATGATGTAGAAAAGAAATTCTATATCTATCCTGAAATTAAGAACATTAGTGGCCCCATAACAGAGGACCCAAATGCATGATAGGAGTCAAAATCTCCTCCCTCTCTTTCTACACAATCTTTCTCTCCTATTTTGCTCCACTACTTCTGTGACTAATAGCTTCAAGCGTGTGTGTGCCACTGGCAGGAAACTTTATGTCTGAGTCATTGTTAAAATTCTTCTTAATGTTTTTCCCTTAGAGGTGCAATGAACAGATCAATGACTAGGTCTAGATGCAATTACACTGATTCTCCTGCATAAGCACCCATTTCCTTGGGGGCTATTGCACTTCATTGATTCTAGGACTCATACTTGTTTTTGTATTTTATCTCAACATTTTATAGAAAGCTAAATTGTTCTGGAGTGTCAATAAATGATAATTTCAACAGATGAATATTATGCAGAAATATGCAAATTAGAACGCAGATGAGCTATAATAGCAGTAATGGTACTGCTCCGAAACTGACTTTTTAGTCAGTTAGGACTCTGCACTGGGAGAAAGTGACCCTCCATCCAAATATGATAAGCTAAATGTCACACTTTTCCTTTAAAAGTAATCTCGACATTATACTTCAGAGGCCACCACAAATGAGTGAACACACCCAAGCGTGGTGTTACTCACCTTTTCTATAAGGTCAGCAGGTCTCTCAAGGGAAAAATGGTAGACTCGCTTTTCTGTAAAATATGGTCCCTTGAGTTACGTAAAGTAATGCAGGACAGACTTCTAATTTAGCAGCTTTAGAAACATTCTGTGAAAGCTGTGAAAAACTCCTTTCCCATGGTGCTCGCTTGCCTAAATGGACGCATCTGGTCTGAAGATTAACGCACCCTGGAAACACTCAAGGGAAAATGTACCACTTTTCTTCTATAAAACCCAAGTATTAACCACCTGCATGTTCCCAAGTCCTCCAGCATTTCAGGGTCATGACTTCTTTCTCTAACATCTTAACTAGCCCTTCTCCATACACGGAGGCGTCTGGAGGACTGAGGAGCCCCAACTTTTTTAGAAGATTATTAAGGAATTGCATGGCTTCCATGTACTTCTCACTCTAGTTTTCTGCTTTAGCTGAGAGTTTGATCACCCTCTCATAATGAGGGCAAATGATGGAGGCATCCCACAGAAACTATTCTCTTGCACAGCTTTGCCCAGGCTGGGAATTTGCCCTCCTTTTAGTTACCCTCAGAAGAAAAGAGAATTTTACTGAAATGATTAGGTTAACAGAAGGGAATTTAAGTGTAGAAAAAGCAGCAATGTGAAATTTAATATTAGGCGTTTCAGTTTCTGAAGCCCCTCTTCATTGCTCTCTAGGAAATTTTCTTTTCTCTTTTTTCCTTTTTTTTTTTTTCTTTTTTTTGGCTGTCCTTCCCTTAATGGTCCAGGCTGCCACCATGTTGCCTTAGGATCTTTCTAGGCAGTTGGCTTTTCTCTGTACCTCCTCTTCTTTCTCATTCTCCAGTCTATTCACACAACATCTTCTCACTCCCAAACTTTTAGTATTTTATTATTTACGACATAAAGCAGTTTTATTTTCATTTTTGCATGAGATTTTGCAATCTATCACTATGAGACCTCTGGCCTCATTTTGCATAGATTTTGCAATCTATCACTATGAGACCTCTGGCCTCACTTTCCCTAACCAAAAGACAATGTGAAGTGTTCTTCAACACTTACAGTGATCTTCTCTAGAATTCTCCCTAATAACATTCAGAGATTGTTATCAGTTAGGAATAGCAGTGTCTTAACTACGTTAACAGGGAAGAGTACTATTTTTTCCCCACAAAATGAGAAATGTAGAGATGATAAGGTGGCTCCAAAAAGACATCAGTGACCCAAGCTCCTCTAACTTTTAGCAACACCACACTTTTAGCGTCTGTCCCTTTCCCTCATGCTCCTTATCTGGATGTTCCACTTTCAGGCAGGAAGAAGAGCAAATGTTGGAAGGAAGAATGGAAGGAAGGAAGGAAGGAAAGAAGGAAGAAGGGGAGGAAGGAAGGAAAGAAGGGGAAAAAAGAGAGAAGCAAGAAAGCTAAAGGGACAAGGCAGCCTAGTCTACTCCTTTTAAAAGAACTTCCTGGAAGCCCCATGCAAAAATATCTGCTTCTGTGTCATTGGCTACACCTGTGTTCACAACCACCTCTCCACAAGGGCGTGTACAAAATTAGGGTTCTGTTAGTAAAAAAGAGAATGAATATCTAGTAGGCAGCCAGAAATGGCCGTGAGCTGAGCTAACACAGAGATCAGACAAATTCAAGATCTTACCAAGTAGCAAACTTGCTCTATACCATCAAGAATTGAAGCTAGCAAAAGGTTCAGCAGAAGCTGAGAGAAGGCTGAGATGTCAAGAGCAGATCCCCAGGTTAATCCCACCAGACATTCCCTCTGGTCCAGAATAGATGAGATCTCTATGTGAGGTTCACAGAACCACTTCACACAGAGGGAGCATTTAAATTATGAAATGTGTCCACTTTATACCCCCAAGAGACATATCACCTTTATCGCACTTCAATTAGACCAGGTCATTTGCCTTCTCTCTGCCCCCTACCCAGGGTCATTTTCTCCACCAGGCTGCTTTCATTTCTTCCTTCCAGTCTGCAATCAGTTTTCTCTTTTTTTGTTGGAATGAGGAGATGGAACCATTTTATTTTAGTTTTAATTTTTTTAATTAGGTAGGATGAGTTTCTTAAGCCAGAATCTTTTGAGCAAAACAGGGTGGATAAAATGTATATTCTTTTCATCTTGAGCATGCTCCCCCAGGGTCATGAGATTTTTTTTCTTCCCTTATATCTGCAAAGTAAATCAACAAATTTATGAAATCTGCTAACTAACTGCCATTTATTGCGTAAGGCCCTGGGGATCTTAAAATAGATGAGAACTCGTCCTTGCCCTGTAGAAGCAAATAGTTGTGGGGTGAGATATGTTCCTAAAGAGACCATCACAGTGCAATGTGGAAAGTTCTACAGTAGCGGTATTTCTAGGGTACCAGAGAGTGCTAAATTGGGCAAGTAACCCAGCCAGAAGGTAAAGGAGAAGGGGAGATTAATGACACTTCAGAAGGGAGTACTCCTTTACTGAATCTTAAAGGGAAGTGGGGGATGGGAGCATTCCAAGCAGAGGTAAAACATGAACTGATAGGAAGAGCCCTCCAGTACGTGTAGAGAACAATAAAGCACTTTGTGGTTATTAGAACACGAAGTGTGAGGCAGATAGTACTGAGGGATGTGCTTGGAGAGGGTTTACGTCTGTTCAGGGCAGACCTCATATACCACCTTCAAAACCTTTACTTTGATCCTGCAATTGATGGTGAACTCTTGAATTTTAGACTAGGGAGTGAGAAAATCAGAAGTACATTTTTGATATGGCTCTAGACCGAAAGATGGATGAGAAATAAGGATAAGACTACAGTCAAGGAAGCTGGATTAAAGGCTGCCATTACAATCCAGGCAAGAGATGACAAGAATGATAAGAACCTATGAAAGACCTGATACAAGGAGGGAGTAAAAATATTAGAGTAATAGTGTGTTTATTCATTTAATCAATATTCATTGAGCATGAATTATGTTGCAGGCACTATTATGGGCACACCAATATAACAATGAGCAAAACAAATAAAAATCCCTACCTCCATGGAAATTACAAGGCAACGTTAAAGCTCTTCCCGATCTTCGGATTAATACATGCTAATTTACTTACGTAACCAAAGGCTGACCTTCGCAAGACTTTTGGCCCAGCCTTAAAATATAGTCTTTGTCAGAAAAGACAAGAAGCCCAGGTCCTCATTCACATGGTGCTGTAAATTTTGAAGGACTCGATTCTCGCAGAATATTAATTAAAGGAAACCCACTTCGTCAATGCACCTCTCTAATGCATATAAATAACTTTCACAGATCTCGGCAACACCTTTAACATTTTCATCATTTGGAAACACAGCTGTTGCCTCCCAGCCTGCCTTTCCTCGGCAGCTTTGATGGCTTGGTAATGTCAGGATGTGACATTATTGCTTACCCAGGCTGTGCCCTAATAATTCCATTTTTTTATAAACATCGAGGCCGTTAGTAATCTTTGGGGACCACTTTAAAATTCTTGTGCATCTGCAAAAACTTTGAAATTTGTGAAGACATCTGTTACCCTCGGCTCTAATTTTGAAGGCAACCTCCTCAGAACATACTTTTAATAACTCAGAAAGTTTTTAAAATAGTTTTATAAATTTGCTTCCATACCTGTTTTAAACAGAGTATATGTGTAAGCAATAAGATCCTGACAACACTTTATATTGTGAACTAATGTTAAAGCACTGACAGGAGTAAAGTCTGTCTGGGAATTACATATGATAGCAACTTTCCCTTCATCCAACACCTGACAAAGGAAAGTTTTCCTACCTTTTTTATTCTAGTCAGGTAATCAATTTTCTCTAATGCTTGTTCTACCACTAGCTTGCTGGATGATCGTGATAAAGAAAATCGTGTCACCTCTGTGGATATATTTCTTAATGTGGAAATGGAGGGAATTGAACAACATGATTCCCTCTAGTAAGACAATTCTGGATTTTGTAATTGATAAAAACAATTTCAAACCAGACATCGAATTTCATATAGATAAGAGGATATTAATCAAAAAATCATAATAAATGTTTTAAACCAATTAAAATATCTAAACCAGACAAAATATATCCCAAAGTATTTACAGAATATACAAATATGGTGTCAGGATGACTGAAAGTAATTTTTTCAGTATTACAGATAATAAATATTGCTCCCAGGACACTGTAGACACGCAAAGTCCTTGTTTTCAAAAATGATAGATGGAGATGAAGGTAGGGGATCTCTGACAGCTGTCTAACTTCCTTCGTGGTTGTTGGGTGTTCCTATTTTTCTCCCCCCTTAGGAGTTAATTTGAATAACATATTTCCTGGAAAATCATCCTTTCAAGGAGCTTTTTATATTTATTAGCATAAATTTTTATAAACTATTCTCTTAGCTTTATTAATTATTTCCATACTGGTGGATCATCCCTCATTCTCGCCCTTGAGTCCATGTATTTGTGTTTGAATCTCTTCCCATTTACCCTCTTGATGAGGCTGAGGGGAAAGTTACCTATTTGGACAGTTTTTTTATTACTATTGTTTAAACTTCCTAAATATATCAATTCTACTAATTTTTCTATATCAATTTATACTTTTATCTTAATTCGTTTCTTTATTTTGCTTTTCTTGGACATATTTGTTTAACATCCTATGTTGAATGCTTAATTATTTTTATTCTCTTTTCCTTGGGTTTTTATATATAGCGTTCTCAATCCCATTTTCAAAATATTCTGCAGTTTCAGTTTTTATTCTCTATTTGACCCAATAATTGGTGAAATTAAAGTTATTGTTTAATTTGTTTTTACTTTTGCTAGGTATATCTGGTTTTACTGAATTGTATTCAGAGATTATACTCTTCTACTTTCTGGGATTTACTGAGATTTTCTTTCTGGGTTCATGAGGACTTTAAAAAAGTGAAGCAGGGCCTTCCCAGTGGTGTAGCAGTTAAGTTCGTGTGCTCCACTTGGGCAGCCCAGGGTTTTTGGGTTCGGATCCCAGGCACGGACCCACACACAGTTCATCAAGCCATGCTGTGGCAGCATCCCACATATAAAATAGAGGCAGATTGACACAGATGCCAGCTAAGGGCCAATCTTCCTCTCCAAAAGTAAATGAATAAATAAATAAATAAAAATTTTTTAAAATAAAATTTAAAAAGGTGAAACCTCTATAGTATGTAAATTTTTATAGCAACTCTATTAATTATGTTTAATTATATCAATAGATATCACGTCCTTATTGAATTTTGGATTTCTCAATCTGTCCAGGATAAAAGAAGTATTTAAAATCTCTAGCTATAATTGTATTTCTTTTAATTTCTTATTTTCTAAAGTTGTATGTATATATTGAGATGCTATATTGTTTACTTTCATCTATGAAAAATGCAAAAATTTGTATAATTTTACCATCTCTCCCTCTCTTTCTTTTCTAGTGTTTGTGACAAGTCCTGGGACATTTTTCCTGGTAAAGTATTAATATTATTAACTATTTCATTATTAGCAATTATTCATCATTACATGATATAGCTGTGCTCATGAGTTATAATCATTAAAGTTACTTTTGTAACTATGATTTAAATTTTAAAACTGCAGTAATTATGTTTAAAACAATATTTACCACCAGAATTGTCTTCCCACAGTTTCAGTCATTTGCTTGAACAGATTATGCACTCAAGCAGATTTTTTTTTTTTGAGGAAGACTGCCCTGAGCTAACATCCATACCCATCTTCCTCTACTTTATATGTGGGACACCTGCCACAGCATGGCTTGCCAAGCGGTGCCATGTCTACACTTGGGATCCAAACCGGCAAACCTCGGGCCACAGAAGTGGAACGTGTGAACTTAACTGCTGCGCCACTGGGCCAGCCCCCAGATTTTTCACATGGAGGACATGGGACATATAGTTGAAGAGTCTTTGTATATATGAAAATATCTTTCTATTGCCTTGACCTGTTAATGACAACTTGGCTGGGTGTCCCCTCTACGGGTGAAATCTATTCTCCCTCCAAAGTCTGGAGATACTGTTCTCCTATTTTCTTGCACATAAAGTTTCTGAAATTATACTATTTTTTCTTTAATTGATGAATTGCATCTTCTGTTGCATAGTTATATCATTCCTACTTTAACACTGAAATTCAATAATTTCATTAGGTTTGCCTTAGTCTTCAATAATCTTTGTTCTGCTCGTAATAAATATAAGGGATATCTATGGTTTGCTTTCCCAGGATCTATCCCTCCTTTTTCTGACAATAGAATTAATTCACTCTTTCCTCACACTCAGTTCATGTGGAGTTCAAACCCCAACCCAGGGTATCAACCAGGCTTAGGTCAAGCAATGCCTCATACTCCCCTTGCCACAGTGATTGATTCAAAGTAGTGCTAACTTCACTGCGTGGTTCTCCTTGACTCCAGCTTCCCTGCCATAATGTATAAAAGAAACAGGCACTGAACGAGGTGTATCCTGTACTTTCCATAGGCAGCCCTTGATCGCTCATCCTACCAGACAAGGGAAGTAACAGAGTCAATTAGAATTTCTTCTACTCATGATCTGCAGTACTCAGGAGTCCAAGATGTGGGTCTTGACTCTTGATATCACCTTTAATTTGGTTACAAATATATTGTACTGTCTGCCATAATCTTTGGATATTATAATATTTAGCTCTTTCCTAATTTTAGCACTGTTAAAAAACAAAATTTGAGTAAATTTGAAGATCTAATTGGCTTTATTAAATGATTCATGAATCAGGTAGCATGTAATCTGACAAGCAGAGAGATACTTCCAGGGGTTACACAACATGGAAGGCCTTTATAGTAAGGAGGATGGGACAAGGAAAGGAAGTCATCAGCAAGAAAAAATTATAGTTCACAGAAGGAAAGTAAAAGTCCAGGTGACAACGGCTTCTCATTGGCTGAGCTGTGGTGTCTTCCATGACTGGGCGCATTGCTGGGTAAGAAGGAAGTCTTCTTTCCCCCGCTTCACTGTGTGGTTCTCCTTGACTCCAGCTTAGTAAAGTAGTTGCACTTTCCATTTGGGAGTGCAAGATACCTCTCTTCCTGTTGGGGCATTGACTGATGTCTTCCTGTTTGGGGTAATAGACAATGCGTGATAGGGCATGAGAGCTCCCTCATAGAGGCATTCAAAACTCCATGTTAGCTGAGATTTCCTTTATTCATTTTAACAGCACAAACAAATCTTTCAATTGACTTTTCTTCCTGTCTCTGAGTATTGAGAAGTTTTTGCTTGTTTTGTTTTGTATTATAAGTGAAGGATTGGAAAAGATTTTACTTATGGAGAAAAAAGTCACTTTTTATTTCTGAAAATAAAAAACTGAAATAAATAAGACCATTCCCATTATAGAAAGCCCCATATTAGTTGCTACTCTTTTCGTAGTCTAAAATATTCAATTATTCAAAGCTGAAGAAAGATAAGAGAACTGATGTCGTATTCTCAGGTTACCATTTTTCTTTGCAGAAAGCGCTCTTGGTGAAGTTACTACTTCTCTCTCTTTTCTTAAGAGGAATAATGTTTTTCTTTCCCCTGAAGTAAAAGTGTAAAGTTTAATTCAAGAATCTATTTCTCCTTTGCTATTTAATTATTTATTGTTAATTTATTACAAAATAATTAGTATTGATACCATAATCCTAATCTATATTTTCTTAGTGAAATGGACATTTGCTGATTTCTGGCTGGCAAGCATCCATTCACCCTAATGCTGATGACAGTGGCCAGGTTTCATTTGAGGATCCACTCCTCCCTATTTTAGGTCCTTTGACTCTCCTGCTGGATCCAAAGCTGGTACATGGCCTAGGATGGGCATGTGGCTATGTAGAAATGTGACAGTGGCTATGTAGAAATGGTGTTATGAGCTGAATTATGCCCCCCTCCCCAATTCATATGTTGAGGTCCTAACCCCTGGTAACTCAGAATGTGACTGTAAGTGGAGATAGGGCCTTTTAAAAAAGTAATTATGGAGCCAGCCCTGATGCTCTAGTGGTTAAAGTTTAGCACTCCCACCTCTTCAGTGGCCCAGGTTCGCTTCCTGGTTGTGGAACCACACCACCTGTCTGTCAGTAGCCATGCTGTGGCAGCAGCTCCCAAAGAACTAGAAGGACTTACAACCAGAATATAAAACCATGCCCTGGGGCTTTGAGGAGAAAAAAAGAAGAAGAAGTAGAAGATTGGTAACAGATGTTAGCTCAGGGCAAATCTTTCCCTGCAAAGAAAAATAAAAAATAACATCAAGGTTACACTAATGTCATAAAATTCATTGGGTAGTGTTTTCCCTTTTTCTATTTTCTTGAACTATTTGTGTAATACAAGAGCTATTACTTGTGTTAACACAAGCTCAGGGCAAATCTTCCCTGCAAAAAGAAAAAAAAAATGTAATTAAGGTTAAATGAGGTCATTAGGGTGGTCCTCAATCCAATATGACTGGTGTCCTTAGAAGAAGAGATTGGGACACAAACACACAGAGTGACAACCACATGAGAACACAGCAAAAAGATGGCCATCTGCAAACCAAGGAGAGAGACTTCAGAAGAAACCAAACCTACCAACATTTTAATCTTGGACTTCTACCCGCCAGAAATGCAAGAAAATAAATTTCTGTTGTTCAAGTCACCCAGTCTGTTACAGCAGCCCCAGCAAACTAAGACAAGTGAGTATGAGACCTAAGTCAGATCAACCAGAACCAACAAGATTCAATTCTGGAAATGAATATTTTTCACTACTGCATTGGAAGCTGAATGAATTCAAGGCTAGGGCTGCTGCAGCCCTCTTGCCACCATGAGGCCAAATGTGTCAGAGAATGCAACCGATAAAGCGAAAGTGGTGCTGAAGGAAGTAAGGTAAGTACAGTGCTGTCATTTGAGCCCCCAAGTTAAGGTGGACATAAAGTCACATCTATAGATGGATTTTTCAATTTTGTAAGTCAATAAAAATCCATTTTTTAACAATTTATAATTTATAAATTGAATTTTTTGTCTTTACATACAAAAGAGTACCAACTAATAAACTTAACTTCCAATAATTCTGAGCCAAGAATTGTCTAAACCTATAGGTTGTTTTTTTCTCTAAGTGGCAATCACTTTGAAATGATACAGTCACATGGAAAGATATCATGGTCCCTTCTTAACGGAAAAAAAATCATATAAAATAATAATTAAAATTTTAAAAAATTGTATAGAAAAAGTCATTGAAGGATCCATTCATTCTATGAAAATCACTTCCTCTGGAAAGTCTTATTGGTTTGGAGTAGAAAAATTGGGGAAGGTTTAAGTTTTCACTTTGTGTATTTCTTCATTATTTTACTTTTTATAACAAACACCCTATTTTTAAGATTTTCAAACAATAGAAAGTAAAATTCATAAAGAAAAATGAGATCGTTCTGGAATCCTGAGTGTTGACTCCACAAATTGACTTCTTGTAAATTTTATAATTAACTGAAAATGATACCAAATACTTAGCTTTTGCTGAGAAATTAAGAACTAAGGCAAAAGCCCAGATAATTCCAGTATAAATACTTAAGAAACCATCCTTATCATGTGAGCTTTTATTTCTTTCAGGGTCTTACACAGATATATCAAATCCATACCCAGCCACGCCCCAACACACTCACTTTATTCCACCAATCTAACCTTGTTCAGAAATAAAAAGGACCAATGTACTCAAAAAAGCCTTCAATCTTTTTTAACTTTCAGGTCGATTGAATGACAGTAATGTGTATTTTCACATGAGCAATATTGTGATGTATACATATTTTTCATAAACAAAGGATCTTAAAGTGTTGAAATGATGTACAGTAATTTTTAGTATATTAAAAATTAATATGCAACACGTTTTAAAATACATTAGAAGATTACTATAGTATAATTTGTGTGTTTACTCAATAAAAAAATTACAACATTCTTACTTTTTTAAAAAAGTGAATCACTTACCTAGAGATCAACACTCATGTTGTTTCACAAAAATTATTCATTTGCTAACTTTATCTTTAGCATTAACAAACACCAAGATACAAATTATGTTATTTGGAGCATTCATATTCGAGATAGATATACATATATATACACACACACATATATGTATTTATATATACAATGTATATTTGCATGTATAAATATACAATATGTTTGTATATGTATACATTTTTTCTGTCTTTCCATCTCCTCTTGTTCCTCCCAAATAATACCAATAACCCACTGGTAATTATTTCGTTTCATTTATTGCTCTTTACAATTTCACTCTCATTATGGGTAATATGGCTCCCACAACAATTTCTCAGACTGTGTTTGTGAACATGTCTGTGCATGCTGTTAGCAGAAAATAATTTACAGCACTCTCTTGCCTGTTGTGATGGTCATAATGTTAGCTTCCGCTGTGAAATGATAATAAAATTTTAAGGTAATTGCATGCTAATTGGTGAACAGATTCCAAAACCTGTGACACTAAATTGCAGGTGTGTATCTCCCAGCATCTCTGGAAGCTTTTATGCCCCCAAAATTACTAATAGCTCCTCTTCCCCAACCATTACACACGTTCCTAATCATTTATTCCACACGAACATCAATAGAATGGAAATAAGTAAAGAACGAAGCATGCTTTACTTGTTGGCCTGAGAAACATAGGCATTTATGAAGCTCCTGTTGATTTCTTCATTGTGTTAATCATCACGCCATTCAAAAATCTAAAATACGTAGCTCCAAAGCCAAAGGAAGAAAGAGTCGGTTTTAACTGGTGAAGCATCATTTAAAGTAGTGTGCAAGAATAAGATCAACTAGATCAACTCTCACGTAAAAATTCTTTTGGTCAAAAAAATTTAAAAGAAACGTGGCAAGAAAGCAATCTTGAATTTTCTGTTTTATATTTAATCCGGTAATATGTGAAAAAATGGCTATGATTATTCAGCCATTTTGGTCATGAGAAACATCTATCAATTACAGTTTTTAGTCCCAAATAGTTTCCAAACAACAAATAGTTATTCCATGACTTTTATATACCGTGTTAGCTGCTGGGGACACATTAGTAGGCAAGACCCAGTGCCCCTTCCTCAGGTCTAGGGGGGTATCAGAGAGGTGAGCAGACAATTAAAATTGTCTTAAGATACTTTCTGACTTACAGAAGTGTCTAAGCAACCATCAAAAGAGGGTAAACCTCTCTCCAATACAAAGATGAGTTTATTCTTAGGAACATAACTGAACTACATAATTGTCTAATTGTGGAATAAAGAATTTCTCATTAATCAAATTTTCCCATCCCAAAATTCAGCTGCCAGTGTCCAATCTTTATCTTACTATCAGAATTATTATAGTAGAATTAGGTCATCATGATGCCTCTTCATTTTCCTCTTACCTATAATATCCATTCCTCAAGCATTATTCTAAAGGCACTAAATTGCTTACTTGAGGAATATGAAAGGCATCTTGGCTTTCTATTGAGTGCACACCCCAAGGATTCTATTAATAGATACATAGGAACTAGAGAAGCCTGTCAACAAAAACTAAAGTAGCTGTATCATAAATTCATAAGACTGAAAAAGACCTTGAAAAATTATCTGGTTAATATTCTTTTTAAGTGAGTCTGATTACACTGTGTTAAACACTACATAGCTATTATGTAACTTTAAACAGCTTATATGTAAAACTTTATACTTACTAGATAAATCAAATTACAACTTGCAAATCTTCCTCATGCCTTAATTCAACCAACATTTCTGAATTCCTTTTAGTTTGGAGACCCCAAACTCCATGCTTGGGAAATAATTTTGACAAGATATAATCCCTGTTGTCAGAAGCTAACTTTGGCGGGGGTGACATGATAGTGAAAAGTGCAGTCACCTCTTCCTTGCCAGAGATGTGCAAAGCCCCCCCAACTCTGTCACATGACATATCTGTGTAAAGTCCCCTTTATGGTAAGATATCACTACTCACAATTCCAAGCCCAAAAAGAAAAAGGAAAGCTAGTTTTTAGGGGGGAAAAGGAGCCCACTAATCTTAGAGAAAGTCAGTTCTTGGAAAGACACTGATGGTTTGTCAAGTTACCAGGGGAAGTCCATATATTTCTTTTTCATATGTGTGTGTATACACTTATTGTATGAATATGCCAATGTGCTGAGGAAGTTGAACTGTTCACTTGAGAATTGCTTTCATTTTTTATTCCCTTTTTCTCTCCCTCTCCTTCTCTTGCTTTCTCCCCTACATGCAGGAAGAATGTTAGCAAACATCACAGTCATGTTAAACTTTTGTTTCTAAGATCTTAATTTGTGCAACAATAGACAGGTTCCTACCTGTCCATTACAATGAATGCTATGACAGAGGTGTTACTGGCCGCTGGGTAATACCATGTATTTCATTCTTGTATCTTTGAGTATATTTGTGTGTACACTTGTAAACTGGGGGATCTTCCTACAACAGAAAACATGTCAACACATTGTATGCCAAAAGTATAATGAAAAACAATTAGACATAAGATTTTACATGTAAAGGGCAGTGTTTAAGTAGCGGGATCCCGAAGGAAGGTGGCTTGTTTACCTGAGCTGCTCTTGATCTCCTTCTACTTACCACATCTTCTATACCACCAGCTGCCCCTTCTGTCTGTAGCTATTCAAGCAAGGTATCAGCTTGAATAGCTGACCAAGCAAGCAACATCCATACCGGAACCCTGTGTTGCTAATATACTGACTTGTTTATTCCACCTCACTCACTAAGCTCTCTAGCGAGCAGTAGGTAAGTTACCTCTGTACCTGGTATGTGCTTGAAGGATAACACAAAATTTTAATTCTTGCATCAACCAATCCTGAGGACAATACTACGATGGGCTGAAAAAATCAGAGTATTTGTCATCTACCTCTCAAGTACCATTGTAAAGAGTTTGGTGAAAGAAGTAAATATTCTTGTAAGAATTTGTCAGTAGAAATGTTTTTCTTCAACAAGTTCAGCAACAAATCAGAATGATAATGTCATGTATGTTCCTACGTTTCTGTCATCTGAGAAAATTTTCTGCTCTATTTGATTCTTGTAATGGCTAAGGAAACCTGGAGAATGATTGACAACATCTTCTAAAAAGGCTGCAAGTTTCATGTAAACATTAAGTTTTTTGGTTGAAAAATATTGGATCATTAAGGGCAAAAAGAGACAATCTAAAACAATGTGATGTTTTCCCCTAATGTTAAAATAAACTTGGCAATTATTGTGACTTAAGTTTTAGTTAGGCAATATTTATATCAGTCTAAAAATTTCCATAAATGGCCTAGAAACCATTAAGAAGATTTGAGAAAATATTAAGGTAAAAACAAAAAGGAATCCTCAATACATGCTATCCTGTACTGTACAATATTTACATTCGTGATTTTTATCTAATCATAAAAATATCAGTTCTACTATATTAAATTTCTTTGTAGACTGACAATGGTTTTTGTGTTTTTAGTTCAAACATAGGTCTTTATACTAACTTGAGATATCACTGACATTTTTTCAAAAATGAATATCATAACGTAGCTTTTTTAAAAAGTCATAAAGACAACATATGGTGAAAAAATTGTACACAGTGTTCCAATTAATCAGCTGTGTATCCTTGGACAAACAGTTTAACCTCACTGTCCTTTATTTTCTCCATCTGTAAATAAGGATATTATACCTATTTTATATATGAATATTATAAGAATTAAATGAAATAGTGCATACGAAGGACCAAACATATTGGAAAAGTATTATATATATTATATATGTGAAGAAACATTATATTTTTGAAAATAATACTAGCAATATTGTTATAGATATACTTTTTTAACTTAACATGAAAAATGAAATTTATAAAATAAACAAATATAATGTGGATTATTTTCTTATTGAGTTCATAACAGTTTACATCATTGTGCAATTTCAGTTGCACATTATTTCTCATCTGTCCCCACATAAGTGCTCCTCTTCACACCCTGTGCCCATCCCCCCCACCCCCCGTAACTGTTCTCTTTGTCCGTGTGTTTATCTTCCACATATGAGTGACGTCATCTGGTGTTTGTCTTTCTCAGCATGGCTTATTTTGCTTAAAATAATATCCTCCAGGTCCATCCATGTTTTTGCAAATGGGATGATTTTGTCTTTTTTTTAATGTGCATTATTTTTAAATGCATTCCCTAAAAGGGCTATTTTACTGCAAAAATCTTCTACTTTGGAGTCCTCTCACTCATTCAAAACATGGCTGGATGCCTAACAACTGCAGTTATATGCAGTGGAGTGCAGGAGGAAAAGCAGTCGCTTTGTTGTCAGAGAGATCCAGAGTGAATCCTTACTCGATTGCCATCTTAGGCAGGTTAACTCATTTGAGTCTCCATTTCCTTACCAGCAGAATAAGAACATCATCATCTACTTGCTGGGGCTTGGGGGAAGTCTGAGGGTCTGGCCTATAGCATGTGCTTAATACATCCTTTAAATTTTAGGAATTCAGTTATGTTATAAAGCAAGGTACACATTTGCAGTAGCAACATACACAAGAAATTTTGGCTGGAAGGTACATATAGTTCAAACACCATTCAATTACAAAGGCTTAGCACAGGCCTGAAATCTTATACGTACTCAATAAGAGTAGAGGAGTGTTATATTCAATATTCAGAATATTTTTGAGCGCCTCATCTGCCAAGTCTTTGCTAGGAATTAGAAGCCAATACTCTGATGGAGTCACAAATGGGGGCTAATTACCTCACATCCTCTCTTTCCAGCTCTGTCTAGCACCGTAAGAGATTTAATCAACAAAAGCTAATGCCTCCAGGACTTAGGGCTGTGTCTCAGAAAAAAAAATTAATTAATTATTAATAAAATAAAATACAACATGGACTGATTGCCAAGTTTATTTATGCCAGTTGTCCTCGCCTGACTTCCCTCTGCAGATTCATTCAAGCCACTTCTCCAACCTGCTGGTCAGAACACAGGGTTCATTCTGTTACTTAAGTACATAGCACAAGAAAATAGGAAACATCGTTCTACACAAAGTTCAGGATTGACCTTCTTAAGACAACAGAGAAAACAATGATGAGATGAGCAAGAAAAAGTAAAAATTCCTCAAGGATGAAATGTATTTTCTTAGATCCATGCAATCAAATATGTTTGCAGAATTCCATCTCAGAACCAAAATGTAATTGTGTTGACAATGAACACTGTGTTATCTTTTTCTAAATCTTGAATGCTAAAATGTGACTGTACTTTCAAGAATTTGCTTTGACAGCTCAGATTCTTTAAATCAATGTTTACCCAACTATCATGGCCTTAGGTGACCATCCTCCAATATTTACAACATGATGCTCTCTGCTATGTTATGGAATAAATATTTTGCATATTGTTGTGTTTACGATAAAGGATTTGAACTTAGCAAAAAAAAAGCAAAATCAAATCTCTTCCCCTAGACAACATTTATGGTGATACAGTCGCCCAGCACAATCTATACTATTGACCAAAAATTGCTAATCTAGATCTATATGTGTGAAGGGAAGAAGTTTCAGACACCAGTATTCCAAACTCTACTACCAGCTCATTAGTGAACACTCATAACAATTTTGTTTTCCCACACAACCTCATAACTGCAGAGGTCAGATAATGAATATTCATTTGATTACTTTCTCCTCTATGTCATCTGAGTATGAATCTCGGATTCTGAGAGACTTGGAGTCCTGCTTCTGTCTTGTGGTTACATAACTTCTCTGGATCTTCCTGAGTAAAAAGGCTGATAATAAAATCTATCCTATAGCATTGTCATGAAAATGAAATAATTTAGAAAGTCTTAGAACACAATAGACCCTAATACATAGTAGCTCTTGTTCTTGGTATCAGTTTAGATACCAACATCTATGAGGAGAGGAGAGTGAGAAAGGCACGCTTCCATTCGGAGCATCCAGCACTTCCAGGGTTCTCCCTGCGCAATGAGGCTTGAAGCTTCACTAAGCTCAGCTGCGAAGAAGGAGAAAGGCAAAACAGAGAAAACGAAGAGCACACAGACAAAATACAACTTAATTGCAAACATTAACACCTTTTCTTTTTCTGAATTTGCTAATTGCATTTTAATATTCCGTTTTCCACCCAGAATAGCCTGTCCCCCTTCAGGGGATCATAAAGAAGTCTTTAATGATGCTAGCTATCTGGCTGATGATGCTTAAGTGCTGCTAAGAAATTACACAAAAATAATTTTTACTTCATGTTAGTACTCAAATATATGCACAAATTTGTTCACTCATAACCCAAAAATCATGACTCCACTATGAGAACATTGAGGTGGCCCTATACATATAGAGAAAAAAAGGGGTAAAATAGATAGCAAATCAAAATATCATCTTTTGATTGATAAAGACTATATAAGGTCACAACTTAATATAAGAGCTAAATTGTCTTGCTAAGCGAACCCAGCGTTAGGCAGATTCACCCATCCAGTCACAGGCATTGCTGGATAGGAGCACGTAAGACAAAGCACAGAGGAGCTGGGAGACCCGCTCCATGAAGACAGTCTTATTGCAAGAGAAAAGAAAACGGGACTGAACTGGGCATGCTCAGTCGATTCTTCCCAAATTTCTACGAGTTACTTCTGGGGCAGAGTAAAAGGGATGGAGAGTGGCCAGCATCGCCACATTAATACTGAGTTCCTTAAACTGGGAGAAAGTTTCCAGAATGAGGGAAGAAATATTCTCCCCTAATATCCACAACCAGAAAATAAACTGAGAAACCCAAGCAATGTAAAGCCATAATATATTAATCTATTACCAAACAGTGGGGTCAATTCCTAAAAGGTATCATGTTTTACAAAAGTTGAAATTCTATTTAAACATACCTTCAAGCATAATAATAAAAGTTCTGCAAGGCATCTGCATCCCAAGCAAAGCCTATAATAGGAACCATGTCCAGTAGAACATCTCTCACTGAGTCATAGTCGAAATCATCCAGGGCATGCTGCTGCCATGCGCTATGGCTATAAAGGGCTAGACAAACCCCTTCCTCTAATGAGTTTGAAACAAATTAAGAGATGCACACAGATACCAGATAGGAATTAAACACCTGCTTTTCTACTGATGGAGATGGAATAGAGGATATGACTTGGATCTGTGTCCAAAATTAAGCTTCCCACTCGTTTTCCCCATATCGAATCTAGCCATCTCACATTGCCTGTGTCCTCTCCACAGGAACAGAGCCTGCCAAGGTAGGTTTCAGTATGGAGGAAGAGAAATGGCAGGAGAAGAAAGAAAATTCCGGTGCTTTCAGCCAGAGAGAGAAGTAAGGCAGGCCACGATGTTGGAGAGATGTTAAACTCTATATCCCTACTCGGAGAGGAGAGTGGACACAGGACGGCAGATCCTTGCCACCTCACCAACAGATACATCATTTCTTTCTGCACGTGGAGGAGTTAGCAAAAAGTGCAAGGGAATATAGAAGCCCCTCACCCAAACTGTCAAAAGTGTAAAATGTGAAGAGAAGGAAAAAGTCATCTTACACACTGCAGTTATCTGCAAAGGCAGATTCTCCTGCAGGTTCTGCCTTTTGTGGTGACTGTGAAATTGGGTCCATATTTTCATGTGTGTGAGAAATATTACTTGTTTGGTTTTTCTGTAATTCACTTTAATTTCTCTTATAAAAAGAAAGTGACCGTTTTCCCAATTTGTCCTGGACAGTCCCACTTTACACACACTAATCTTGTTGTAATTATCAATATCTCCCCTTTTCACCCTCAAAAGTATCCCAATTTGGGCAATAAATGGTACAGTCTTCCTAATAACAAGCCTATTCTATTGGATGGTAGAGACTTAATCCCAGTCAATCCAGAGGGCACCCCTTTTGCCCCACTGGGCTGGGAGGAAGGTTTGGTTTCATGTGGACCAGGACATTCGGAGAGGAAGGTATCAGATCCAAGTGGGCAGCTGGGGACTCTGGCATCTGCGTGGACCCCTATTCTTTTCTGATTTCAGGTGTCAGCCCATACAGGCTGCCATTTCTTAGGTCTCAGTCCTGTCTGAAAGGTCCTCCAGGGTTGAGCTCTGTCTGTTGCTTCTGGTACAGGAGAGTCACCATGAAGCTACCCACACCACACTAGGACAAGGGAAATTAGGAAGCTAATGCCCTCTGTCACTTTCACACTTCTCCCTGGCAAGTAGAAATCAGTCTTGTGCTCTTGTGTCACTCTGGGCGCACTATGGACCCAACTTCCTTGCCTGGGAATCATTCTACTATTTTTGCCCTATACCGGGACACAGGAATTTTGTAAAACTATCCCCAGGGCTTGCTGTTTCCTTGGGCTCCATCAAGAAACAGGTATGACATGCCCTTGCCTCGCTCAGACCCTGTCAGAACCCTCTAGGGTTTTGTACTCACTCCACCCACTCCCAACACAGTTTGGCCCAAGAAGGCAGGACACAGGATCTTCTCGTAGGTAGTCAATAAGTATAGTTATTATCATAATCCTGATGGTTATTGTTATCTCCATTTCATCATCTACAAAATGGTGTGATAAAATCTACTTTCTAGATTGTAATGGAGGTCAAAGTAGTCAATATTTATCAACAGCAAATTACAAGGTATATTTAAATACTATTCTTTTCTTCCAACTGTGAGTTCTTTGAGGGAAGTGATTGTGTTTTAGTCTTCATTTTTATCCATACCATTTCACACAGTAACTTGTACATAATGAGTTCAAATAATGTTCTCAGTAAAATGATCACCTGAAACACACATGAAATAAACTTATAACACAAGTGAAAATATTTGTTATCAATCAAAGCAAGCAGGAATGACGTCATGCAGACATTTATAGCCCCCAGAATGTCATAGAGTGGTAAACAGGAACAGGAACATAGTGTAACAGGTAACATATAACAGGAACATAGTGAATATTCGTGGAGTAATTGATTCACTTTATCACAATATGCTTAATTGGCTACCTATAACTTTAAAGCAAGCATATAACTTTGAAAATACATAATTTGTCTTGTAGAAACAGTGAGAAAATCAAGTTCAAAAAGTCACAGTAATATTCTGAAAATACTATTTCCAAATACGGAACAATGGAAACGTATTAGGTTAAAACTGTCAAGGAGAGCCATCAATACAGTGGCAAGGAGAAAAAAGAAATGAACTTCTCTGTCACATTCCAGAAAGGTCAGGCTAGTAGCTGTGCTTCATGCAGTCATTCAGGGGCCCAGGTTCCTTCCCTCTTGGTTCTCAGGGGTCCCCTAGGACAACGTCCTCATGTGCCCGAGAGAGGCTGAATCCCAGCATGTCTGTGAGGAGGGCATAAGACCCGGAAGTGGCCTCATCATTTCTGCTCACATTCAGTTGGCAAGGACTTGAGTCATGTAGCCACACCTCACTGCCAGGGAAACTGGGAAGAAAGGGAGCTCTGATTTTGGTAGGCAACTAGAAGGCTTAATTACAATAATAAAGGGTTTTTTGTCCCACATAGGTTAACTTACAAATAAAATATAGCCAAAACAACATCTTTGCTGAACAGAAAGGTAGAGTTGATGTCCCTCTGCACAATTTATTTATATCTACCAACTATAATTTGCCAAAATCATATAGTAGATAGTCAATAGACAGTGGGTATTTATTTCATAGGCAAAAAAATGAAAGCTATAGGAAGCTCTCTAGTCAAACAGAATCAAAAGTCATAATAAAGAATATTGGGGCTGGCTTGCTGGCGCAGCAGTTAAGTTCGAACGTTCTGCTTTGGTGGCCCGGGGTTTAGCGGTTTGGATCCCGGGTGTGGACATACGCACTGCTTGTCAAGCCATGCTGTGGCAGGCGTCCCACGTGTAAAGCAGAGGAAGGTGGGCATGGATGTTAGCTCAGGGCCAGTCTTCCTTAGCAAAAAGAGGAGGATGGGCAGAAAACGTTAGCTCGGGGCTAATCTTCCTCAAAAAAAAGAATATTATTTAACTTAACCTTATAGAAAATCTACTAAAAATGGGAGAAGAGAAACATTAATTAATTGAAAATATCTTCTTTTAGAATCCAGTTTAGTTAGGATTCCTAACTTGTAGTTTATAAAAATGAACACCGAAACAAAGGGACAAACAAAATGTTAACAGTAAATAAAAATAACAAACACCTAAAGAGTATTTAAAATAATAAAGCTTTATCATCAACTCTTGTTTAATCTGCTAAATGAAGCATGGAAAAACTCTCAAAAAGATAAAGTGCAAATTTTTCATTTTTGGGGATTGTTTTTCCCTTTCATCCTACTCTCTGAATGAGATTAATAAGATGGTCAATGTCCATGCTCTAACCAAAATAATGGGATAGCACTCAAAACAGATTGCCAACCCCTAGACAATGGCCAAATGCTAGAATATATGTTTCTTTAAACATTAAGTTTTTAAAATGCAAAAGTAGAATTAACTTAAGTATTTGAAATTTGGAAAATAAATTGCATAGACTGTTATTAGAAAAGCAATGATCCATAGATTTATAATAAGCTTTTATTTAACATGCTTATAAGCTAAATTTACATTTAGTAACATTTATAAACATAGCAAATAATCACAAGCTTTGGGTTCTAAATTCTTTCTGCTTTGTAATCGAATTTTTATGACCACCTAACTGATCAATACAATTTTTTTGATAGTTAGGAATTCACCATTTATATTCAGACTCTGTTCTGTAAAGATACTTAAAAGGACTTCTTAGTTTAGGCACCATTGTAGTAACTACCCCTGAGAGGTGAGTCCACTTGATTGAGAGAACCCTCATTAACAAAGGTTGATACACACTTTAACTTGGGACCCGTGCCCCAAACACGACAGGCACACAATAAATACAGCTCTTATTATGCTCGGTATGATCATCAAGAGAATGTGCTTTAATAATAACAGCTAATCCCACCTCACTAAAATATTTGTGAAACCCATAAAAGGACAACATCATTTCTAGATGAGATCAGAGACATTTACCACTTTTACAGACTTTATTCTTGTAATCCGCTTTAGTCTACCTCAAACTGGTCTCTGTACGAAAACTACCATCGTCTAAGTACTCTGAAAGTAGTCCGTGTTCACAATTGCCCTAAGTTCTGTAAAGAACAGAGTCTTCCTCAACTGTCATTCTATCTCTGAATCTTTTAACTGTCATTCATCTCTCAGCAGTGATCAAATGAAATGGAGTTCTCTGTTACTGCCCATTACAAATGCTTTCGCTCTGAGTCTTTAGAAAGAGAGTGGCTTTTTGTTTGGCTGGTTTTTTTCCAATATACTTTATGTGACCAAAAAAAATAGTCTCTACTTTGTGCTGGGGATATAAATCTTATATCAGGTGTAAAAAGTTATAACTTTAATTTTTTTTTTTTTTTTGGAGGAAGATTAGCCCTGAGCTAACATCTTCTGCCAATCCTCCTCTTTTTGCTGAGGAAGACTGGCCCTGAGCTAACATCCGTGCCCATCTTCTCCCACTTTATATGTAGGACTCCTACCACAGCATGGCTTGCCACGAGGTGCCATGTCCGCACCCAGGATCTGAACCAGCGAACCCCGGGCCACCGAAGCAGAACATGTACACTTAACTGCTGCACCACCAGGCAGGCCCCATAACTTTAGTTTTTAACAATTTATTTAATCTTTTGTGTCTCATCCTGATATGGGAAAAGAAACATTGTCCAAAAATTTAGAATTTTTCTCCTTTTGTCGAGTGACACATGATGGCCACTGAGAAGAGGATGCTTATAGCGCCCATCCTTTGGTGGGGGGAGGGGGAGTCTGGGTTTGCTTTTCAATATCAGGTGACCACAAGAGTGTCTACACAGATGTACATCATCCCATCTCATCTTTGGTATCCAGTCCATTCAGGTTATCCTGCAACATCCCTTGTTTCTGTCTGTCTGGTCCCTTCAGGAATTCGGCTCTCTCTGTTCCATCAGTGACATACCTGAGGCCATGGGAATGTCTGAAGGGCTAACACAGGTCCCATTTCCCCAGATATGACCCTGCTATCTCTGCCCTCAGGGATCTTCCCATCAAGATAGGCGTTGGGTCCCTCTCACCCAGGTCTACTAATATCCCTACACTTGTTACCTCCCCTTGGTCTCTATTCTCCCTGATGCCTTAGCAGAAACTGCTCTATCAGTGGCTCCTCATTAATCTTTGTGTGTTTTTTCCAATTTTTTATTTTATTTTATTTATTTTATTTTATTTTCTCCCTAAATCTCCAATACATAGTTGTGTATCCTAGTTGTAGGTCATTCTATTTCTTCTATGTGGGACACCGCCTCAGCATGGCTTAATAAGCATTGTGTAGGTCTGTACCCAGGATCCACCCCGGTGAACCCTGGGCCACCAAAGTGGAGCACACAAACTTAACCACTCGTCTACAGGGCCAGCCCCTGTGTGTGTTATTTTTAGTTTGTGGGCTCCTTCCCACTCTCACACAGGTGTATGGACTTTTGGAACACGTGTTGTTTCGCAACCTCAGGAGTTCCCTAGGTGAAATTCAAAGCTGGCCCTATACACAAAGGGCAAGGAGAGACCAAAGAAAGAAGCAGAACACTCCAGATTGGTAGGTGGCAGGTTTAATAAGCAAGGGAAATTACCTGCGAGGTTTGTGTGGACAGCTGCAAGATGAGTAGATCTCCATACCCGCCCACCAGAATCTTAAGAGTTTGTGTAGAGACCTTAACTGGGTTCGGTCACATATACAGTCCAGACGGTCTCAACAACACATGACTCTCTCAAGGCTACATCATTGAAACAGCTGCTAGTATGGGAACAGTAACTGAAACATACATTCCAAGGACAGGGGAGTGGGGGAGGAGCCTCTGATTGTACAGGTCCAGCTGATGGGTCAACCGGCAGCCATGTCTTCTCAATGACCTTCTCCAACAACGTGAAAGCCAGGAGGCTTCAGATTCCTCAGGAAACAGACGCTGAGATGGAGATGTGGGGAGTGCTCTTGGGAACAATGCCTGTATGGGTCAGAGGGGAGCAGGACTGAATAAAGGATGCAGGTGCAACAGAGACCATGGCTGATCTGACAGAGAGTTCGGAAGCAAGTGTGGCTCTTCAGAGATGCCTCAAATTGAAGCAAAGGCAGAGCTTCATGCCCGCTCCACAACAAATCTCTGGACAAGCGCTGCTCCAGAGTGGGACATGACCTTGGATGAGGCTGCTCCATACACGCCCAGGCAACTCCTAGAGCCATGGGTAAGCCACATTCCTAGCAGCTGAGGTAATAGCATCTCAGTCCTAAAAGGAGGATGTGCTTCATCCACCACACCGGGGGTTCTCAAACGGCAGCTGCATCAGAATCACCTGGAGGCGATTGTTAAAACACAGATTGCTAGGCACAACCCCAGAGTCTCTGATTCATTAGGTCTGGGGGCCGGTCCGGGTGCAGCGGTTAAGTTCACACGTTCTGATTCTTGGTGGCCCAGGATTTGCCGGTTCAGATCCTGGATGCGGACATGGCACCACCTGGCAAAAGCCATGCTGTGGTAGGCTTCCCACATATAAAGTAGAGGAAGATGGGCATGGATGTTAGCTCGAGGGCTGGTCTTTCTCAGCGAAAAGAGGAGGATTGGCGGTGGTTAGCTCAGGGCTGATCTTCCTCAAAAAAAAAAAAATTAGGTCTGGATTGAGGATGGAGCATCTGCATTTTAAACAAGTTGTCAGGTGTTAATGCTGCTTTTTTGGGTCACTCTTCGAGAACCACTGCACTCCACTATTCCAAGCTTACTCCTCCTATTTTCCTTCAACAGAATAAAGAACACCTTGAAAGTCAGGAAGTCCAAAGAAGACAGACAAAATAAGAGTGAGTGGAGATGAGAATCTGTCAATATTTTTTCAAATACTTTACTGTTACAGGTCACTGGGATAATACTTCTTTCACTCATTACTTTGGAGTTCTTTATTCTATATTTAGTTTCTTTTTTCTTCCTTTTCTATTAATTAAATGTTCTTTGCTCTATGACGATTTCCAGCATATCCCTGTCAACTTGTCCCCACCCTGGCTGCAATAACTCCTCAGTGTTGCCTATTCTGATTCACTCAATCATTCAGAAACTATTTACTCTGTGCCCATATTTTCATTTGGGATGTCTGAATTCACTAGTGTCAAAAAATTAGTGCAGTTTAACTATTATCTTCACCAATGGGAATTATGGTAGCACAAACAGACAGGAAAAACTGCAATCACACACCCCGTGAGGAGAAGCCTAGGCGACCTGCAAGCATGGTCATAAACGACAGAGTGATGCCTACACAGAAAGATAACAGGGTTTATAAACAAGCGCAACAGCACAGCACGTAACATGGAGTGGAGTGGCCTTGACATGTGTTTCTCATTACGCCCAGAATTGGTTAGGTTATAATCAGGCTGATAGGTAGCAGGTGGACTTCCTGGAAGAGGAATTGTCTTTTTTCTGTACTAAAAATACCCAGTTCAGTGAAGCACATTTCATACCTGAGGATCATGCCCAGACAAGGCAAGGTGTGTGAAAAGCTCTAGTTCCCTCTTTCCCACCCCATTTCCTGCACATTCTTCTGCATGAAATTGATGTTTATTTATGACATTTCACTCTGTTTTTGCCTCTCATGACTGTCCCTTATCATTCTTTTTAATATTGTTTCAGTGCATAAAATGGTAGTGAATAGTAGCAAAATCATAACCCTTCCTTTCTGCCCTCCCCTGCAAAGGTCCCAAATTTTCCAGTTCTTTACAGATAACCCTGTCATCTAAGGGTAGATATGTTTTTCTGGGCATCTTGGGTAGTGAATGACATGTGAAATTTGGAAATAATTTATTCCTAATCAAAGAAGATGTTTAAAGAGCACAAAAATAATGTCTGAGGAAATATTAGAAAAACTAGGATTATTTAGGGTGGAAATTAAAGTTTAGGGATTAATTTTACCAACTTCTTCAAAGATATAAAGGGTATCTAATGGGTAAGGTTGTGGGAGGAGGAGGAAATCAAGGATAAACACTCAATTTCTGCTAAGAAACAGGAGACAATAGAAACTAGATAGAAAGGTTTTCCTACCTAGCAGACATTAATTGGGCACGTGAAAAAAGTGTGCTCTCTCTTTTCCTGGGGGTTCTTAAAAAACAAAACAATATTGTATTTCAAAACAGGATTACGTGTGGTCCTATCGGGATACAAGTTAGCAGCAAAGATGACCTCTTAAGTTCCCGTCCCACCCTGAGATTTTATCTTTTATGATAGCAGTCAGAGACATTATACTGGGCAAAATTGATTTCTGGCAAAGGACATATCTCCAAAGAGCCATTTTTCACGGCTTTGTATATAATTTTTATTGATGCCATAATCTTCAAAGACTGAAGAGATGTCTCCCGTGTAATGAAATTCCTTAGGCTGCTCTAGCTGTTTGCTTGGAAAGATTTACATTTCCATGATGTCTCAAAGTTCTTAACTCATTGTGACCCCAGTCTAACACTTTATACGGAACCTGATTAGCAATAAGAGTGTGAGACTACAACAATACAGATCGGGTGAATAATTCCACCCCAAAATATCTTTACAATATAGAATTTTGTTTTTCTCAGTTTATTTTCATTCATAGGGTTTTATAAGGATCAGGTGAATCAAGTAGAGAGCAGCAACCTGAGAGGCCTGGAATCACTCTAGAGAAAATTTGTAGGATGTATATACTTTTACTGTCCTAAAATACAGACAGTCACCACTGTGTGGGTACTAGAATGGAGGATGGGAAGTTGAAGAAGTGAGAGAGGCAGAAAGATATAAATTCTCTCGACCTGGAAATCTTAACCTCTGGCATAAATGAAGTTCTAAGTAAACAGAAAATCATTAGCAAAAACTGAAGCCAATCTGTGATTTTCTAAAATTCACTGCCATTCCAGACTCTAAACTGATTTCTGGGAACTTGTGGATGAGAGAGAAAAGAAAAGTATAATGGACTCAAGGTTTGTGTCTCAAAATTCATATGCTGAAACCCTAATCCCAATGTGATGGTAGTTGGAGGCTGGGCCTTTGGGAGATAATTAGGTCATGAGGGTGGAGCCCTCATAAATGGAATTAGTCCTCTTATAAGAGACCAGAGAGCTCCCTCTTCCCTTCCGAAGTGAAGAACTCAGAGACAAGACAGACCCCCAGGAAGAGGACATTCACCAAAAACCTGATCATGCTGGTACCCTCATCTTGGACTTCTGGCCTCCAGAACTGTGAGAAGTAAATGTTTGTTGTTTAAGCCACCCAGTCAATGGTAATTTGTCATGGCAGTTCGAACTGACTAAGATAAAAAGAGTAAAGTGTTAAGATCACGTGGATAGAAAAAATTAATTCTGGCCATTATTATCAGTCTAATATAGTATGAAACATAAATTAGGTATGAAAGATCAGAATTAAAAAATTAGGGCAAGGTAGGGGGGAAAAAACCACACAACACAAAGACCTTTACCAATTTCATGAATTTTCTTCCAGTATTGTCTCTGCACTTTCCATATTTCTGATCATACTGTATAAATGATGTTTGTTCTTCTAGTTGTTGTTTAATTAACATAATATATGGTAAGAAATTTTCAACATTATTATAACCGTTTTTAAAACATTTTGTTTGTTGTCAAATATACATTTGTGCATATATAATAATTATATAGTCTTTCTCTTTTATTTTTTTAATTTCTAAAATTTCATAAATACTCATTAATTTAAAAGAAATCCAGTTGTTGTATTGAAATTTAAAATAATAGAGCTGAGTGTTAATGATACCATCAAAATAACTTAAAATATTATTGATCGAATTACTTCAATAAATTATCAAGCATTATTATATGTACACACAAAAAGTAATTCATCAATTCTTTTCCAATAAGTTTATGATTGTTTTATAGACAAAGTCTAAAACTATAACCACAAAAGTTAAATGTTTACAGATTATAATATATTATGTCCCAAACTGTTTCTCCTTATTAGGGAAAGGGTGGGGAGCCAGCATGGAGATTAAGGGAATGTGGAATCATAAATCATTTATTATAAGTCTTTTCTCTTGAAAACTCCCTGATATGTATCACAAATTAATAGAAACAAAGACTAAAAGAATGACCCAATGCTTGGTATGCTCAAGCACCAACAGAGGTTTCTTTGGTGAGGAAGTTAATCTTTTCCTCAGCTTAGACTTCAAGGCCCTCCAAAATGTGGCCCCAGCCGTCCTCTCCAGCCTCATCCTCTATATCTGCTTTATGCACACCCTTCACTCCAAAAAAAACAAATATTTGGCATTTCCTAACAAGCTCCAGGCTTTCCCACTCTCATCTCTACACATTTGAAACCTTACCCAACCCTTCCTTCAAGGCGCACGTCAGACATCCTTTTATACCTGGTGCCCTTTCTAATATCTCTCATTTGCATATGGTTTTTCCTTCCCTTCTGCGTGTACAGTAATTTTCTCTCCCTTGTACTTAGCTTGTTCCATATAGCCTTCTAGTATAGTTGAGTGTGTATTTACCATCTCTGAGGATTGCAAGATCTTTAAGGGTAAAGACTTTGTCGAATTCAATATTCCTTTTACATCTTCCCGTTAGTTCTTATTTAACATTTACAACTTAATTCTTCAATACCTACCATGTTGCAGGCCCTGTGCTGGGCCCTAGAGATAGAATGATAAGCAAGCAGGAAGTGGTCTCTGTCCTAACAGAGCTTATGCCATCCAGCAGTGGATAAAGAAAAATAAATCGGAAATTAAAAGAAAGTGGAAGCACATAGGTGCTATGCAGGGTGTAGCGAAAGTACCAACCTGTCGAGACTGAGGGAGATGAGACGTACTGTTCCAGGCAGAAGGAACAGAGTCAAGAAAGAGCTTGGAGTTGAGAATACATGGAGTTTTCCAAGAGCTAAAAAAAGGACATCATGACTGAAGCATAAAACAGAGGCCATAAAGATGGAAATACAGGCAGAGCTTTGTCATCAAGGGCCTCAGAAGCAAGGCTGAGGAGTTTAGACTTCATTCTAGGTCACTGGAAGTTGTTAAGCAAAGACGTGATTTGATCAAAATTGACACCTACGCTTACAGAAACATCCATATGAATTAGTTTATTTCCTAATAAATGTGTATTTATCTATACTCTGCTGCAGTCCTAAAAGATTTTGATGTGGCTCAAATATTTTTTTTTGCAGTACAGTATATGCAAATTAGCATATTTCCACTTTCAAGAAGGTTTTGAAAATACAAGAAAGTGAGACATGTTGACACCAAAATCAAAGGTGCATACAGCCTGCACACACTTCATGTCAAAAAAAAAAAAAAGACTAGACACACAGAAGCATAATCGCACTACATGATAATCTTTAAGCTCATTGGAGTTTTCTTTAATGTATGCAACCTTGGTCTTAGGTCACTTTGTGAAGAAGGCACACTCTTTAACTCTTTCTGTCATATTCTTCCACAACACCAAAACACTCATTAAAATCCTTTAAGCAATAGACATAGAGATACATTGTTCATTAAAAAATATAAAATCTTTTACCTCCAGAATTCCCCCTGAGGAGAAGATTAGTTTGGGAGGAAATACTTTGATAAATCATTGAACCACGCCAAGGGCCTACTCAATTAACAAAAAATGATTACTGAAATGTTTCCGCAATGCCGAATATAAGGAGAAGAACTTAGTTGCCCTAAGGAGAAGAGGGGGGATAGGAGGAAGATGAGGCAAGAGAATTACGAGGAGAGATGAGGCTGTGGAAAAGCACGTGATGCAGAATATGATTCTATACCATAACTTGTCTTCAGAAAAATAACTAAATTCAAAAAATCTTGATATGTGTAGAGGTTGGGTTTTTTTGTTGTTTGTGTTTTGTTAACTGAGGGGGAAGCTAAGTTTTATGCCCAAAATGAAATAAGGCAAAACGGGGATAATAAATACAGGTGGGCTTATAAACCAGGGAGACAGGAAGCCTTTAGAAGACACTGAATTACATATAATATTTTGCAATAGGTCAAAATATCAACAAATTATTGTATTCAAAGTAAAATCTTCTGGTTGCCAGAAATTATATGGTAAATAGTGCTTTTAAAATAAAAATGTTTTAGTTCTTATGTGTGCTGATTTTGAAATATGCTTGTTGGAACACTCTCAAAGGTACAAATCAGAATAGACAGACCTCTCATGGTGAGCCTCGATGTAGGTAAATGAAACTTTTAAAAGTACTTATTCTTTCTGTTTGCTAGAATGATGTCCAAATCTTAACAGACTTTAAAGCAGCTACGTGTTTATCTACTGGTAATTTCTACATTACAACAAGCTATTTTCAGGCTGTGAACATTCATGAATTTCAGGAGAACATATCTATCAAGCCCACAGAAAACCAAAACGTCTATGCCAAAACTTGCCAAAAAAGATAGTGTGATTTACTGATAAATGGAGAAACGCAGGGAAAAAAGTCTTTCTTTTCATTCAGTTGCTGATCTAAATGGCATTTCCAGTTTAAATGGTAGTAGGGGAGAAAGTCACTGCTTTACTCAGAAAATTCTATGCATAAATATCAAATTCAAATACTGGACATACCATAAACTATCTAAAAGGGAACAGCTGTTGAACCTACAGACATATAGAGGAGACTTCACCTGAATCTTGGAATGGTCATTTCTCTCAGTTTTCACCAATAAAACGTCCATCTGAGATAAATAAGGAAACTGACATAAAATTTGTGTTTAAAAGGATAATTTTTGCAGCAAAATAAAAGATGATCTGAGAGACAGTGAGTCTGGGAAGATGGAAGACTTTTAAAATAGATCCAACAATTCTGCTTCCAGCCAAGATGGAGTAAGAGGTACCAGATTTATCCTCCCACCTAAAACAAGTGATAAATTAGATTAAGTATATGAAACAACAACACGTGTGTGAGGAAGTTACTTGAAGCGAGGAAACAACCATCTAAAACAATTAGACGGAAAAGTTGTTGTTCACACGAGGCTAAAACAGTGCTCATTCTAACCAGCCAAATTGGAAAACCTCGTAATTCAAGGAACATTGGATAGCGTTCTCAGAAAGATCTTGCCTTAGTTGTGAGAATAATTACCTACCTTGAATACAGCTCTGGTACTGCCTAACAAGTATTAAAGGCAAAACCCAAAAAAGATAGCACCATTTTCAAGCAACTTTCACTGTCTCGTAACAAAGCTAAAGAGTATGTATAGGAATACAAAAATATCCAGCACACAGCAAAATAAAATCAAAATGGCTAGCATTCAATCAAAAAATAACAGGTACACAGGAAAGCATAAAAATACAACCTATAAGGAGAAAAATCAAATAAACCCAAACCAGACCACAATGAGATATCACTCTATACCTACTAGAACGGCTAGAATCAAAAAGTCAGATAACAACAAGCGTTGACAAGGTTGTGGAGAAATTGGAACCCTCACACACTGCTGGAGGGAATGTAGCATGGTGCAGCAGCTTTGGAAAACAGGCTGGCAGTTCATCAAATGATTAAACATAGAGTTACCATATGACCCAGCAATTCCACTCATAGATGTGTACCAAAGAGAAATGACAGAGGATGTCCTTGCAAAAACGTGTACGTGAATATTTATAGCAGCATTATTCACAATAGCCAAAAGGCGGAAACAACCAAATGCCAATCAACTGATGGTTGAATAAGCAAAATGTGATATATCCATACAATGGAAAATTATTGTCATAAAAATGAATGAAATACTGATACATGCTACAACATGGATAAACCTGAAAACATAATGCTAAGTGAAAGAATCCAGTTACGAAAGACCGCATATTGTATAATTTCATTATGAAAATCCAGAATAGGGAAATCTATAGAGACAGAAATTAGACTAGTGGTTCTTTAAGGTCAGAAGGAGGCTAGGGGAATAAGGAGTGATTCCTAAAGGGTATGGAGTTTCTTTTTAATGTGATGAAAATATTCTGAAATTAACATGGTGATAGTTCCACATAGCTGTGAATATACTAAAAACCATAAAATTGTACACTTTAAATGTATAATTAGATGGTATGTGAATTATATCTCAATAAAGCAATTTTAAAAAACCAACCCAAAACTGACACAAACATTAGAATTAGCAAATAAACCCATTAAGCAGACATTATAAGTGTATTCCATGTGTTCATAAAGTTAGAGAGAGATATGGAAGATGTAAAAATGACCCAAATCAAACTTCTACAGACGAAATTTTTAATATCTGAGATGAAACATACAATGGATGTGATGAACAGCTGACTAGATATTGAATAAGAAAAAATTAATGAACTTGAAGAAACAGCAATAGAAACCATTCAATATAAAACAGAGAAAATAAAAGAATTTAAAAAATAAACAGATCATCAGTGAGCTGTGGGACAATGTCAAGTGACCATATATACATGTAATTGGAAAGCCCAAAGGAGTGGAGAGGAGGACAGAAAAAACATCAAATTGTCTAAAACTTTTCCAAATTTGATGAAAATTATAAACGAATAGATCCAAGAAATTTTCTTTTTGGGAAAATTTTTTGCTAAGAATGTAATGTTCTTAATGCTTTTAGGATTATTCAGTTTTTCTCTTTTATCTTTAGACAATTTTGAAAGTTATATTTTTCTGAAAATTAGTACATTTTACCCAATTTTTTTATTAGCATAAAATTATCCATAAAATTCTCTGAATTTCCTCCTTAATATCTGCTCTATCAATAATTGTGTCCTTTTTTTATTTCTATGATTTATATTCGTGTGTCGTTTTCATTCTTCCATCAGTCTTGCCAGAGGTTGTCTATTTTACTAGTATTTTTTTAAAATTAACTGTTATTTAGTTGGTATTCTCAGTTTGTTTTTACCTTAATAATGTGTTCTTATCTTTATTACTACCTTTTTTTAAATGTAATATTTTTTTTCTCCCCAAAGCCCCAGTACATAGTTGTATACCCAAGATGTAAGTCATTCTAGTTCTTCTATGTGAGATGGTTTGATGAGCGGTGTGCATGTCCACACCCAGGATCCAAACCAGCAAACCCAGGGCCACCAAAGCAGAGTGTGGGAACCTAACCACTTGGCCAAAGCGTCGGCCTGTTTTATTACTACCTTTATTATACGTATCTTCTGCCTTCCGTTGCTGTTTTGAGAAGGAGCAGGCAGCCTCACTGAGTCTGTTTTGTACAGCATCAGTCTTTTCTCTTTGACTCTTTTGAGATCTTCTCTTTATCTTTGTATTTCTTCGACTGTACTTTTTAATGTTTTGGTGTGGATTTGTTTTCCTTTTGAGGATTTGTTGATCTTTTGAAATCTATGGATTAATGTCTTTCATTATTTAGGGGAAATTCTAAGTTATATTTTTTAAATAAAACTTTTATTTTACACTAGATTTATTTTTATAGAAAATTTGGGAAGATAGTGCAGAAAGTTCCCATTTATTCCACAACCAGTTCTCCCTATTACAAACACCTTCCATGATTACAGTACATTTGTCACAAATAATGAATCAACATTATATATAAAACTAAAGTTTATAGTTTATTCAGATTTCCTTAGGTTTTTTTAAGTTGTTTTGTTTTGTTTTGTTTGTTTTTTGGTGAGGAAGATTGGCCCTGTGCTAACACCTGTTGCCAATCTTCCTCTTTTTGCTTGAGCAAGACTGTCACTGAGCTAACATCTGTGCCAAACTCCCTCTATTTTGTATGTGGGATGCTGCCACGGCATGGCTTGATGAGTGGTATGTAGGTCCACACCGGGGATCCAAACCTGCAAGCCCCAGGCCACTGAAGCAGAGTGCGCGAACTTAACTGCTACGCCACCAGGTGGGCACTTCCTTAGTTTTTACCTAATGTGATTTTCCTGTTTCAGGATCCCATCCAGAATATCAACTTGTATGTAGTCCTGTGTTTCCTTAGGCTCCCGCTGTCTGTGACAGTTTTACAGGTATTGATGACCTTGACAGTTTTGAAGAGTTCTGGTCAGGTGTTTTGTAGAATTTCCCTCAATTGGGACTTATCTGATGTTTTTCTCATTATTAGACTAGCTTGTGGTTTTTTAGGAGGAAGATCACAAAGGTAAAGTGCTATTTTCACCACATAACAAGAGTACATATTATCAATACGATTCATCATTGTTGTTTACCTTGACCTCCTGGCTGAAGTACTCTGTTAGGTCTCTCCATTGTAAAGTTACTCCCTTCCCCCTTTCCAAACTGTACCCTTTGGAAGAAAGCTACAGTGTGCAGCCCACACTTATGATGTGGGAAGTGATACTCTACATCCTTCAGGACAGAGTGACTATATAAATTGTTTGGAATTCTTCTGCATGAGAGCTTTGTCTATTTTCCTTCATTTATTTATTTACTCAATCATCTATTTATATCACTGTGGACTCATGGATAGTATTTTACACTTTGCATTATAATCCATTATTACTTTATTTTCTTGCTCAAATTGCTTTAGCTTTGGCCATTAGGACTCTTTCAGTTGGCTTTTGTGTCTCTTTGACATACCAAATCATTGTGGTTTGCCTATGTATTTTACCTTGTTTTGTTTTGTGGAGTACTTCCTTGTTTTCTGGCACTGTAAGGTGGTCCAGACTCATCTTGCACATTTCCTGCCCCAGTCCTAGAATCAGTCATTTCTCCAATGAGCCTGTGTGCCTTTCATTGGAGAACAGTATAAGAAACCAAGATCTGGGTGGTAGATATACTCATTGCTATTGGGATGTCATTGCTTTTTGTTCTATTTGCTGAAAGATCAAGAAGATAGATATGTGGCAGAGATTTTCCATATACTCCCTGCCCCTGCACATGTATAGCCTCCCTCATGATCAACATCCCCCACCAGAGTGGTACATTTGTTACAACCAATTGAACCTACATTGACACATCACCAGCCAAAGTCCGCAGTTTACATTAGGGTTCACTCTTGGTAGTGTACATTCTGTGGGTTTGGACAAATGTATAATGACATGTATCCACCATTATAGTATCATGCAGAATAGATTCATTGCCCTAAAAATCCTCTGTGCTCTGTTTATTCATCTCTTCCTCCCCTGCAACCCTGGCAACCACTGATCTTTTTTCACTGTCTCCATGGTTTTGCCTTTTCCAGAATGTCGTATTGTTGGAATCAGACAGTATATGGACTTTCAGATTGGCTTATTTCATGTAGTAATAATGCATGTTTCCTCCGTGTCTTTTCATAGCTTGATATTTTATTTCTTTTTATCACTGAACAATATTCCATTGTCTAGATGTACCAGTTTGTCCATTCACCTACTGAAGCACATCTTAGTTGCTTCCAAGTTTTGGCAATTATGAATAAAGCTGCTATGAACATCTGTGCGCAGTATTTTGTGTGGACGTAAGTTTTCACTTCATTTTGGTAAATACTAGTGTCGACGAAAATAATCCATATCCAATCTATAAATGAAAATTTGGGTGAGTTTATTCTGAGCTTAAATCTGAGGATTATAACCCAGGAGAGTCTTTCCACAAAGGAACAGAGCACTCCAAAGAAGTGGGGGTATAAGGGTGGTTATATACCCTTAAAGAGGATGTTTCACATAGGATTGAAATGTCCCTCCCACAATAGTCGTGAGACTGCTCTGTCGGCACAGCGATTGATGGAAATAGCAGGTAGGTCTTCTGTCTCTGTGAACACAGCAGGGTGGCAGTCTGTTGTCTCCAGCTGGGTGGTCACAGGTGAGCTGGGAGGTGAGTGCAGCAATCAGTTCCTAGCCTAAAGAAAAATGCTAATGTCGGGGGGAAGTTGCATCTTTATCTCAAGGGCCTTTGTTCTGGCCAAAGGAAATGTCTAAGCAGATATGCAATGCGTGCTCAATAGCCATTCAGGCCCTTTTGGAGGAAAAAAAAAAGAAGTCAGGTTTATACCAAATGGCTTCCTCATATACTCCAATATATCCTATTGCTTGCCATTTTTATTTGTCACTAGGGAGCACAATTGCTTGAGCACACGGTAAGAGTATGTGTAGTTTTGTAAGAACTGCCAAACTGTCTTCCAAAGTGGCTGTGCCATTTTCATTCCCACCAGCAACGAATGAGGATTCTGAGGCTCCACATCTTCACTGGCATTTGGGTTTTGGGTTTTGACCGTTCTAATAGGTTTGTAGTGGCATCTCATTGTTGTTTTAACTTGTAATTCTCTAATGACATATGACACTGAGCAAGTTTTCATATGTTTGTTTGCCCTCAGTATATCTTCTTCAGTGAGGTGTCTATTCAGATCTTTGCCCATTTTTTAATCGAGTTGTTTATTTTCTTATTGTTGAATTTTAAGTGTTCTTTGTATGTTTTGGATAGCAGTCCTTTCTCAGATAGGTCTTTTGCAAATATTTTCTCCCAGTCTGTGGCTTATCTTTTGCAGAGCAGAAGTTTTTAATTCAATGAAGTTCAGCTTGTCAATTATTCTTTCATGGATCATGCCTTTATATTTTTGGATATTGCTTTTTCTTGTTTGTATTCTCATCTCCTTCTGGAATCCAAATACATATATGTTAACCTTTTCACTCTCTTTCCCATGTCTCTCATGCTTCTTTAGAAGTTTCATAGCCTTGTCTCTCCATGCCATATTTTATGTTGCCTTGTGTCTTTAGCTATGTTAAAATGCAAGCTACTCATTTTCCTTGGAATTTTATTTGTGGGAAATCTTTACATTCTCAGATTTTCCTTTCATCTACCTAGGGCTGCCTAGGATGACTCTAATGCTACCTAGAATGAAGCTTTTTTTAGACTACACAAGATGTATAAATTCAGGCTGAATACAACATGAGGCTTATAGTACCAAATTCTTAGTGTTTTTCTTTTTTCTTGCTTTCTACTCAGGACCCAATTCAAGGCAGTAACTTCTCCTTGCCATGCTAAAAGGAACAGGTGTTTGATTTATTTCTAGTTCGCCCATGTGCTGAGGATATAGACTGTAGAATCTGAGGCATACACAAGGAATATATCCTATTAAACTCACCAACTTGGTTGGGCTGTGGATTTTATCTCATACATCAGGTTGATACTGAGGCCATGAAAAGCAAAACTCAATTGTACAAAGCTTAGCAAATGCTTTCATGGTAAAAACAAGCTTCTGTATTCCACTGTTCTTTCTGAGGTCTTACTTTCACTAGATTTTTTGGTACCAAAAAATTACTTCCTTGCAAGATCACCAATCTAAATATGATTATTGAAATTATTTTATCCATAATTTCAGGGATTTTCAGCAAAAAGATCAATTCGAAGGCCTAATCTGCCATATAAGTGGAAACACAAATTTTCCACTCAGTTTTCCTACTTTTCTCGTTAGTAGCCTAGCATCAAGAGCAAATTCTAGAGAAATGTAATATACTTACCTTCCCAAAAGTGCCAAAACAATGGCTTGGGTATCAATAGAGTCACATTGTCTTCCTAAAAGCTTTAAGCTCCCTCGTCCCCCTGCTATTTACCCTGCCTTATTATCATAGAAAAGGCTTATCAACATCTCTGCAGTTCCACCATTTGACTCATAACATCGATAATATATTGTGTGTTTTTACAGAACTTACCATTTTAAAAAGCACTGAAATACATCATAAAAATATTTCTTAACCCATATAAAATAATTTCTCTCTAAGGCTAAAAATGTTGCTGACAAGCAGTCTGGAAAACATAAACAGAAAGAATGATTGTTCAATGTTCACTTATAAAAAGGCATTTAAAAAGAAAACCCAATGTTTATTCTGACATGGTTTTTCTCACTTATTTGCAATGGCTGCAAAGGAAATCTGCACCATTCTTATTTTCACTTTGTTTTGCTTTAAAGGAAAACAATCTCATCAATTCCAAAGTCCTTTTAACAGTATTATTGATTATTTATTTGTCAAACAGAAATTGAGACTTTAAAATCTTATGTTCTGCCCCTTAGAAAAAATGTTTAGTGCAATTGTTATTTCTCAATAACTCTCAACAATCCATGTGGGAATAGGCTTGTTGTTAAAAGACTAATTAGGTTATTGCCACTTTTGCTAAGCTGTAGAAGACTCGATATATTTTGACATCTATCTAGGAAGCAAAATATGGTCATCACTTTATTACTCTAATAATGACAATTTCACAGCTATCAGAAAATTGTTATTCCAATTTATCGATCCTCAGGCCAACCAGCAAAAACAAAGTTAAAAGCCAGACCTTATAAAAATCTTTTAATCATCCAAAAAATAACCAGTTTCATGATTTTATATGACATAAAAATTAAAGCCAAATTTGACAGGCAACAAGCTGTCCATCAAAGTTTATGCTCTCACTTTCATTGGCAAGAAGTAGTCAGAGCAGCCAGAATGCGGAAGGATTGCAGAGAGATGCAAGAAATCAGGGGAGCAAGGAGCTTTGGTTAATGGGTAGAAGGGAAAGATAGGAAATAGCCATACAATAAAGTACTTGAAAGTAATTGTGGCAAGACGTGCTGCTGTTGTTGTTGTTGTTTACTTAGTTGATTGTCCCTCCTTTTTTTCTCCCTTCGAGCTTTGCCCACATCCAACCAGGCAGGTGTGGTGTGCTTTACCCTAGTGAAGCATGGTAGGGGACACAGCTAACAAGAATTCTCTTGGCATTTTTCACCAAAAAGCACAGACTCTTGTGAGAGAGAGAAAAGAATTCTAGGCATTAAAGGAAAAAGTTTGTGGGGAGCAACCTTAGAACAGAAGAAACCCCTTAGATGAAGACAAGCGTTCCCCTGAGCCAGGAAGAAGAAGACAAGACCAAGGAAAATACCTATAGGCATTTATAAATCTGAGAGAGAGCCTGTACTCTCTGCTGAGAAGAGCCCCGGGAGCAAAAAGACAGGCTCACCTCTGGGGAAACAGGAACTTGAACAGCCTTGCAGAGATTCTCACGGCCTCAAGCATGACACTGATGGAATGGAAAAGAACCAGATTCCTGAAAAGATCAGGCAATAGAAGCAAGGGTTGTCTCAGAGACAGTCTGCATAGATTGATGGCCAGGGATCAGAAGGGATGACATACACCTCAGGAGATATCCTTATGGGCACCTGATATTGAAGGTCAGCTACAATATCCTTCTCCACACTCACTCCACCAGCCATCAAAGAGCAGACGTGATAACTACTACTTTCCAACTGCACCTTATTTGTCACTTGGTAGAAGGAAAAGAATCCTACATTTATGAAGGCTGTGTCTTTTCCCATATGAAAATGGGGCATGAAATAAATTAAAATAAATTGTATTTTTAAGAACAAAATTATGTGTTTTTTCACATCTGAGTTGATAAATAAGATTTGTATCGCCCCATTGCATTAAAACTAGATGTTAATCCTTTTTAACCCAAACATAAGAAGCCATATAATAAACCAACCCCATGACAATAAGAGAAGTCATTTTATAAAAGATGGTAACAGAGAATTCACCATCATTTTATCAGCACGCTGGTATTTATTGTGCCAAAAAGACCAGAAATAGAATGACAGCTGAAGAAGTCTCTACTTCTGATAGAATTTTGAACAATTGTGAACATAGACTAATTTCAGAGTTCTTAGTCAATGACAGTTATTGTACAAAGAAAAGGTAGTTTGAAATGGAATAAAGTGGATCACCAGAATGTAGACCAGAAAAGTGATAAATGTCCCTGTCTGTATCTAGGACAGGCATTTCCCTTGACAGTCCTGCTTATGAGTTTAATATTTTAAAGAAGAAGAATTAGTTATCATTAGAGTAGGTGATGTATGTATATGAAATATTGAGAATAATAAGAGCTACATTTATTGTGTAACTGTCATGCCCAGGACACTAGCCCAAAGTTGAAAGTGTGTTCAACTACTGTTAAGGTTCTCTGAATCATGTGGGTTCACCCATGAGGTGGACTTAGTACAATGATGCCCCAACTAAGTAGACCTTTTAAACATCATCTTTCCAAAATCAAGTCTAAACATACATGTGGCGCCTTTTCTATTTTACATGTTTGAGCTACTGATTAGCTAAATGATCATAGAATTTCTCCTGTATCAGCGAAAGACATTTAGAACCCAAAATGTGTGTCTATTTCATGTGACTCAGAAATGTCATCAAAATTAAACTGAGTTAAATTTTAAAAAGAAATTTTCTTAATGAATACTTGCTATAAATCTATAAATCACTGAATTTCCAATTATAATACTTGATGAGATTCAATTCCATATTTCAAATATTATAGTTATTTTTAGTTTTGAATTTTTTAAGACAATTATTAATGAAATATATTTTCCAACATTTCTCCATTATTTAAAAATTGATAATCCATTGAGACATTATCTTATATTTCTTCTATTCTTCTTTCTCTTTCTCCTGCCTGCAATTTGGACAATAAGCATCTTATTAATCACATTAGGAATGTAGGGTGAGAAGCCATAGGAGGAAATTTAAAACATCACTAAAATAATATTTTGATAATTTAATACAGAAATCAGAACATTGAAGTAGAGTTTTGCGTTAACAATAATCTAAAAGATATAGCTATCAGCTTAAATTAACACTGGAAATAGACCACACGAGGTGTGGAATACACACCACAAACTAGGAAGTTAGTGCCCCCTGTGCTCTATGATAAAAATTGATAATTTCTCATCACCAATAATTTAGAAGGCAAACCATTTGCCTATTGAAGCTCTGACTCTAGGGAAAGAGGATAGAAAGAACCAGAATATGTGTTGGCTTTTATCTGCTCATTTTAGCAGGTGGGCCTAGAACTGAGCTCAGACTTTGATTCTCCAGATTTGTACCAGCAAGAAACCAACCTTATGGAGGATTCACTTCCAGTGCTCAAGTCAAGTGAAGATGTGGGTGAAATCAAGAGCCATGGAAAGCAATGCGTGAGGGAATGCCTGTCTCAGGAGGAATTGGGTTTAATGCGTGGCAAAAAATGTTCTGCCCAGATATTTGGTGGCCAGAGGGGCAAACTGTGACAGAAAAGGTCACAACAAAATGCATACCCTACCATTCACAGCATAGAGTTGGTGCTGGGCTGTGGCTGCCCAGCCGGGATACATTTTCCAGCACCACCACGAATCCTCTCTCCTTCCATCCTGCTTGCATCTAGATGAGGCCATGTGACTAGTTCTTGTCAGTGAAATGCTATGGAAAGTATGCATGTCGTGTTTGAGCCAAACTTTTAGAAGGATCAGCATTCTCCATTCTTAAATGACCCTTTCCATTGGTCAGGTACAAAAGACAACAAGGCCAGGAAAATTTGCATTTAGTATCCTGTTAGCATAAAGCATGTGCTACACATGAAGAGTTAAGTGAATGATAGTTATTACATTATTGGAAATTATTAGTAAAGTTTTTTTTTTTAATTAAAGGTAAAGGCAATTTTTAAATTACTGTTCTTGAACATACTTTTCAAACTCATGTACTAGGCTTCCCATTGCCCTTCCCCGTGCAACCAATTCATTTTCTATACTCAATCTACACCAAAACTAAAAAGCGAAAAACTCAATAAAAATTCTAGTGCAACTTGGGACTTTTTGTGGAAAAGCTGCCCAGAGATGTAGAAATTATCCAAACAAATTCCATTTGAAAAAGAACCAGTATCTGTGTATACTTTTCCTGAGAAGCATGTATCCTAATGTTTCGAACCCACAATTAGTAGTGGACAATAATTAACATAAGAGACCAAAATAGATGGTTTAGCTTTGACCTCTGGAGAAAATAATATAATGAGTTAATTAGTATAAGGATGTTCTATAATGTGTTTCATGTATAATGTCTACAACAGCACTGACATTCATGTCCCTCCACCACAAATTTGATTTGATTCCATCAATTTTCCAACCAATTATATCTGAGCCCATATACAGGGGATGAAATCTCCAAGTGTTTAAATCATGTGGTTTTGTTTGTTTGTTTGTTTGTTTTTAAAGATTGGCACCTGGGCTAACAACTGTTGCCAATCTTTTTTTTTTTTTCTGCTTTATTTCCCCAACCCTCCCCCCCATACACAGCTGTATATCTTAGTTGCAGGTCCTTCTAGTTGTGAGATATGGGACGCCACCTCAATGGGGCCTGATGAGCAGTGCCATGTCTGCGCCCAGGATGCAAACCCTGGGCCGCCGCAGCTGAGCGCGCGAACTTAACCACTTGACCACGGAGCCGGCCTCCTAAATCATGTTTAAAGAACACATACAGACAACTCCTGTGGGTAAACCAAATTCTGAGTTCAAGTAGCAAGATCCTTCTACTTGATTCTGTGATGAAGAATGATTTATTTTTAAGTAAAAGGAAAAAAATGTATATTATATATATTCATATATTATATATGTAAACATGTATTTTATATATGTAAACACACATTTATGTATTAGTTTTAAGAGGGAGAGAGAGACATATCTTCAAAAAAAAAAAAAAAAAGGTGGGGAAACACATTGACTACCTATTATTTGATTGGATGTTAGTCAGTCCCTCCATTTGCACAAGGAGCATTGCAAATCACGCTCTCCAGATTCTGCTGTGTTGGAAAAAGCAGTCTTGCACATGCAATCTTTTGATCCCCTCTTGGCCCCGTAAGAATGGGCCTCGGGCCTGGAACACCTCCTTACCGAGAGAGAAGGAGTCCGCACAGCCCGTGCTGGACTTAGCGCCTTGTATGAGAGTATCTTTCCCTGTTTCAGACTCAGTGTGTCTTCCTTTGTTCTGTTAAGCTTGTGCAACTTATGATACCTGGCCAACCCCACTGCAGTATCTGTCCCCTGCGGGGAGGGGAGGTGGTCTTTCATTCTGGGGCACAAGAGGGATGTGCTTAGGCCAATAGCCCTGCACTGACTACCAGACAGGACCTGCTGGCCACAGGGGGCCAATGCCCATTACTGGAGCTGATCTTGCTCTGTCTCTTCTCTATGTGACTAAAGCATTGTTCCATCCAGTGCTTGACTGTGTTGTGTTTTCCTTGGCAACTTCAGTACCAAGATGCAGTGGGCAGAAGTGTTTGGATTTCTTCTCCTGATAATAGGCCACAGATGCCACTTGCTCTATATTCTGTATGCAGCTCAACAACATTGCTCACTATAAGTCTGAAGTTTAGTACTTCTCTAATTCCTGTTGGTTGGTACATTAGCTTCCAATTGCTGAGATGACTTGTTGACTGCCCCTAAGTCCTTATGCAGGTAGGTTGATCAAAGAGATTGTACCTCATCCTCGAAAGTTAAACACTGACCCATATATCCTCGGTCTAAAATAATATTCAAGATTAGACTGTGTACCTATTGAGAAGATAAAAAATATGCTTAATTCGCATTTGGAAAACTATCACTTCTTTTTCTACCTAAAACAACCTAAATTTTCCTTGTTCAGCAAACGGTTATGGAGTGCCTCCAATGAACCAGGCACTGCCCTAGCTGGTGAAGATATAAGAGTGAGGATAGAAAGTTCCTGCCCCCTTGGAATTATATACTAGTGGTGTAGACAGCCAGCAAACAAACATAAAGTCAGCTAATGGCAAGAACTATTGTGGAAAGAAGCCAGGGTAGGTGAATAGAATGTGTGGGGGAGAGTATTTAGATAGGCCTGTTCTCTCTACGGGGATGAAGTGTGAGCAGAGATCCCAATAAACTGACGAAGCGAGTCGCAGGAATACCTGCTGGAAGAATCCACCCAGAGAGAGAAACAGCCAATCTCTCTAGTTGTTTTCTATTTGGACATCTTGTCTCACCCAATAAGATTGTAATGTTCTTAAGGACTTCTACTTATTTTGTAGCTAGCTCATATAGATAGTCTCAAATTGATCTCTTGATTATAGACAGAGGAGTCATGAGATTTTTATGGAGCTAGATTATATATATGTACTAACATTAAAAGTAAGATTCTATATCCTGAGAATATAGTACCTACTAAGCTACTGAGGGACATAGCCAAAGCAGCTCAGAAGAAGCACACTATATAAACATCCGTCAATGAAAGAAGAGGTCCCAGGACTAGCAACACATATATGTGATCTACAAAAGTAGAAATCTGAGGGCAGATTTTCACTAGAATGTGTCTTTTCATGGGGTCACCGTGTGTCACTATATTACATGGATACTTATTTTCTTTTTAAGCAATACATTCAAAAAGTATGGTGAGGTTGAAGGAGAAGAGAAAAGATGGCAAACATGCTTGGGTGAAATCCAATTTTGCCAGAATTAATTTTTAGAGATCAAATATCCTTAAAATTTATTTCAAGGGTTTATGACTATAATTTCCATTTTGAACAGGTGCAGAAACTGAAACGGGTAGGAAAGTTGGCCAACTTGAATTCTATTGTTTTGAAAGTGGATGTATCAATGCTAAGAAGTTGTACAGATTTAGCAGATTAATCCACTCAGAATCAACCCATCCTCTTGAGCTTCAGAAATCAAGTCTGAACCATTAGCAATACTCCAGCTCAAAACAGAACTTGTGTTTGATTTCAGCTAACATAAAGTTATGTTTATAAGCCTTAAGACAGCTCGTTTTATATTCCAGCTAAAAATTTTACACTCATTGACTAACACTTGAGGCAAACTTTTGAGAAAATAGACTTCCTAAGGTATCTGAAATCTAAATAAACTGACTCATCTTGATATCCGAATAGAGCATTTGGAAAACATTTAGGAAACAACAAAACAGAGCAATACTTAAGCTATGGTCACCTTAAAGAATGTGACAGGCATATTCAGAGTTAAGAGTTTGGACTATAAAATCAGATGGGCCCGGTTCAGATCCTAGTTCTGCAGTTTAACATCCATGTATCCTTCAGCAACCAGTTAACATCTCTGCTTCAGTGTCTCCATCTATAAAATGGGGAAAATAATAGCCTTAAGGTTACTCTGAGAAGTGAATGAGTTAACATGCATAAAATTAGGTAGACCTACTTATATTTGAAATATTTTGACACATACACAATATGATACCTTTCTATTCTTAATAGTAGTATTGCAAGGTTTTTAAAAATATTAAATGAGATAGTTTGTGTAATACATGTGTACACAATTTACATGTCTACTACATGTAAAACCACATCAGTATAGTGGCTAATACGAGTGGTAACTTTAAATAGTAGTATTAACACCACCCAAACCCCATCCCTAGGCAGTCAAGAGGAAAATTCTGATACACAGACTAAGCAGAACAAATGTTGATGGGTCCTGGGCAAGCCGATGAGCTCTGTGTGTGGAACAACTCACACCCAGTTGGAAATAAACATTGTCAGGGCACCATACCACAAGAGGGACTATATATTCCATCTCTCTATTCTGGATACAAGATTGAAACAATTATTTACAGACTATCTTTCTAAAATAATGCCTAAATTCAATTCCTTATATTTCTATAAATTATAAAGACAATGAGAGTGTCAATTGACAATATTGGAAACTATGCTACGAACTATATACAGTTTTGTATACTGAGGCTTTCTGCATAAATATACATATAATAAACCTTACTTGTACATAATAGGATTCTGCTATTAGTTTTCGAATCTAAGGAATCAGAAACCCTTCATCAGATGTAATGAAGGAAAATGTGTCTAACTGATCTTACCTGATTTTTCTCCTTTCTTCACATATATTCTGAATTGTTGGCTAATCTCTTATGTTCTTTCCCATTCTGATCTCATGCCGGTCTGGAATAGGCACTTGATTGTATGAGGACTTTTAATGCTGATTGCAGACAATTCGTGATATTTCCATCTACAAGTGCCCAAAGTTCAGGCTTTTAAGAGGAAGATTTCAGACCGTGTTTCTACATCTCCAGCTAACAGTGTTCAAAACTGCACAGAATTAAAGCAGATTTGGGTTGGGAGCATCTTTCCTCTGCTTTTAACAAAAGACACAGAATGCCAACCATTCGATATTTGTCACCAAGAGACAGTTGATCTCTCCATTTGCACAATCCTCAGCTTTCTCTCTGCCTTTCCACTCTGAGGATTCTATAATCTGTATTTGTCTCACTTATCGATTCATTCAACAAATATTTATTGATTGCTTACTATGCCCAGAAAAGTCTCCAGGCCTGGCGAGATATAGTAGTGAACAAAACATAACCCACAGTTTCAGAGTAAACTGCATTTGCATGAACAATAAATCCTGTCTAATTATTTAGGTGAAAGAAATTACGTATTTAGTTATATGTGAAAAAAATCTTAGTTTCTATGATGTATTCTGAGTGTTTGTACATCAAACATTCTTTTTAGGAGCTGCAAGCTGCTTTGAAAACCTTAACAGCAGGTATCATACTGACTGTATGCGCAGAATATCATCTTCCTAAATAAACAAACACCACAATGTGGTAGATGATACTGGCCACCATAATTGTGAGATGAACTCCGGTAAAGATAAAAAAGTCTTAAGACTGGAAAAGTCATAGGCTGTTAGATTTATTCATATAATGTATCTGTAGGACATAAAAACATACACATAGATCAAATGGAACAAAATAGAGGACCTAGAAATAAACCCATACATTTATGGACAGTTAATTTTTGACAAAGGAACCAAGAACATATAATAAAGAAAGTCTCTTCAATAAATGATGTTGGGAAAACTGGGCAGCAATAAGCAAAAGAATAAAAGTAGACTACTATCTTATACTGTACACAAAAATTAACTCAAAATGGATTAAAGACTTGATTTTAAGACCTGAAACCATAAAACTCCTAGAAAAAAATGTAGGTAGTATGATCTTTGACATCAACGTTAGCAGTATCTTTTTAAATATGTCTCCTCAGGCAAGGGAAACAAGAGAAAAAATAAACAAATGAGACTATAACAAACTAAAAAGCTTCTGCATGACAAAAGAAACCATCAAGAAATGAGAAGACAACCTACAAGTTGGGAGAAAATATTTGCAAATGATTTATCTGATAGGGGTTAATATCCAAAGTATATAAAGAACTCATACAACTCAACAACAAAAAGCAAACAACCCAATTAAAAAGTGGGCAGAGGTGGGGCTGGCCCCGTGGCCTAGTGGTTAAGTTCGTGCCCTCCGCTGCAGGCGGCCCAGTGTTTCGTTGGTTCGAATCCTGGGTGCAGACATGGCACTGCTCATCAAACCACACTGAGGCAGCGCCCCACATGCCACAACTAGAATGACCCACAACGAAGAATATACAACTATGTACCGGGGGGCTTTGGGGAGAAAAAGGAAAAAAATAAAATCTTTAAAAAAAAGAAAAAAAAGTGGGCAGAGGATCTGAACAGACATTTTTCCAAAGAAGATATACAGGTGGCCAACAGGCACATGAAATGGTGTTCAACATCACTAATTATGAGGTAAATTCAAGTCAAAACCACAATGAGATACCACCTCATACCCATCAGAATGGCTATAATTAACAAGACAGGAAACAAGTGTTGGAGAGGATGTGGAGAAAAGGGAACTCTCATACACTGCTGGTGGGATTGCAAACTGATGCAGCCACTATGGAAAACAGTATGGAGATTCCTCAAAAATTTAAAAATAAAACTACCATATGATCCAGCAATTCTATTTCTGGGTATTTTTGCGAAGAACAGGAAAACACTAATTCAAAAAGATAAGTCCACCTCTATGTTCACTGCAGCATTATCCACAATAGTCAAGAGATAGAAACAACATAAGTGCCCATCAACAGATGAATGGATAAAGAAGATATGATATATATATATACAATGGAATACTACTCAGGCATTAAAAAAGATGAACTCTTGCCATTTGCAACAACATGGATGGATTTTGAGGGTATCATGCTAAGTGAAATAAGTCAGACGGAGAAAGACAAATACTGTATGATTTCACTCATATGTGAAAGATCAAAAAACAACAACAAACAAACACATAAACACAGAGAACAGACTGGTGGTTACCAGAGGGTTAGGGAGGTGAGGGGAGAGCAAAATGGGTAAAGGGGAACATTCGCACAGTGACAGATGGCAACTAGATTTTTGATAGTGAACACCATATAGTCTATACAGAAGTTGAAATATAATGATGTATACCTGAAATTTATATGTTACAAACAAATGTTACCTCTATAACAAAATGCTGTATAACAAATAACCCCTCCAAAATAATAATAATATGAGAGTAAAATATAATGCAAAGTGTGCAAAAAGAAAAGGGAAGAGACGCTACCAAGGAGAAGGATAAATGAGAGAAGGTTGGCATATCTGTTATCCACTGATACAAGACATATTTTTTGAGCTCCTAACATAAGTGAAGCACTGTGATAGATGCTGAAGGTACAATGATGAATATTACTCAGTTAATGACAGATTAGAATCATAAGATCTTATTGAAGAATGATAATAACTCTTTAGTTTATTTAATTAGTATTCAATTTATGGGACTACTTCCAGATTTTTAAGACTTAGTTTTTTATTCTCAAATATTTGTTGAAATCCCTAAATGTTCAGCCTTGCAGTTCCATTACTGTGTGTGTATGAATGCACACACATATGTGTATTTCTAAACATGTTCCTTTATATTTATATACCATATACACATATTATACTCCATAAATATATTATGTTTAATTTATTAATAGAAGTACTTAATAATTTTATATTATTTAGATTTTTTCTGGAGGAATCCTTGAATACATGAAATTATACAAATAATTGAGATTAAGCATATAGATAATAATAGAAGCTATATGCATTAGCAATTCCTAATCTGGATTTTTTTGCTTCAATATATAGGAAATCTTAAAAGCATTATTACTTATCTTATTCACATGGAACACATCCTCGAAATATCATTAAAAATTCTATTCTCGAAAGTGAAAAAATTGAGATTAAGTTTTGTATTTAAGACACTTGATTAACAGCCTAGGATTAAAATGTAAGTCTCCTCTGCTCTTATTTCAGTGCATTTTTATCTAACCATTATTTTAAGGGCAACAGAACGCATTCAGGTTATTAAAGAGAAAAAAAGGGAAATGTGAGTTCTAGCCCAAGAAGATCAGAATGATGCCAGTTTGGGGGTCCAGTAGCAGTAACAACACTTAGCAAGAATTTAAGCCCTTCCATGGACTGACTCCTGCTTAACTTTTCCAGATTCTTCTTTTGTCACTCTCTGCCTCCCACTTTATACTACAACAACCTTAAACACTGTGCTGTGACCCACACATATTTTGTTGTCTCTCACTTCACTGTCTCTGCTCATTCTTCCTCTACCGTCTGGAATATTGGTGTCTCCCTCCTCCACTTTTTTTCTTATCTTATTCGTGCACATTGTCCAAGCCTCAGTTCAGACATATCCAGCACACCTTCCTTAGCCACCACTCACCTCTTCCAAGCTATTTTCTCCTCAATACTTCCAGATATCTCTGTCACTGTGCAAACCACATTATAGTAGTAGCAGTAGATCGAACCAAATGAAATTGCCATTATTTGGTTGATGTTGACCCACAAAAATGGTGAGTCATTCTCTGCCACCAGGCTGTAAATTCCTTTAGGGTGGGTCTTTTTAATGAATCACTGTCCACTCCCTCTCTGTTCAGAATGGGCCCCAACTGTTTGTTTACCGGAATGAATAGGTAATTTATAAATAATCACAGAAATTTCAAGGATGCTCCTCACACTGTCTTACACCCTAAATTCAACCCAGTTTCAGTCCACTCACCCCTTCAATGGAATGAATGCACAGTTACACCAGATCTTCTTCTTTTTGATGATATGCTGTGTTTTTGTTAATGGAACAGGGCTCCATGCAATAGGTTTTGTTGGCTGTTCTTGCAAATTGCATGGCTTCTTTGTGAATATATCTTCAACGGAAACGTGAGAAAATCTGTCCCCTAGCAACAGCTCTCTGTAAGCTACGCTCCCGAATCAATACAAAGAGAAGAAGTGAGAGGTGTGGGGTAAGGCATTCATTGTTTCTTGGTTGAGCATAATTTTAACTTGACACAAGATTCAATTGATCCAAACTGATTACAGACTGCACTGTCTCTCTTCCTCCCTTGCTTCAGTTCTGTATACCTCGGCTTCATCCCAGAAAGATCCTGTTTACAGCAGGCCACCAATGCTTTCCTGGGGCCATTCAGACATGCCTAGCAAACGGCTTATAAAGAAGACGCCCACACATGATTTACCTCCTACCGCTCACTACTCATCTATCCATATTTAGCAAGTGCCCACTATGTTCCAGGAATTAAGTTAGATTACAAAGATGGATAAAAGGGAGGAACTCTTGTGCTCGAAGAGCTCAGAATTCAGTGAGAAGAATGAGACGTACAAACAAACAATGGCCAAAGAGGGGAACTCATATTAGAGATATATACCAAGCATGACAGCAGTTAGAAAGAGTTTTAACTCTGTTGCCAGGGGGTAAAGTGAACAGTTTCTGAAAAATACCTGTAGGAACTGACAATTAAGAGAACACTGGTGACCTGGTTGAGAACAGTAATAGTGTCTGCTGGACAGGGAACCCAGCCACTAATTGGTTAAAGTATGATTTAAGAATGACGAAGTGGCGACACTAATAGTGGAGAGCACTTTTTCAATGTGTACACCTGATATAAATTATAATATTAATACTGAAATTAAATAAGTTTGAATTATGGAAAGGGAAAGGGATACAGTGCCTAGAAATATCTACATATTTATACTCATATTGACCCTACGGGTTAGATATCGTTATTTTCTGCTTTTACAAACAAGGAAACCAACAAACTGGACTTGAGCTACAAAAATGAAACCATCATTAATTGGGCTTTTTTAAATATAAAATCAATTTTCCACATTGCATGTAGATTGTATCTTTCAAAGGACTTTCACATTGGTATTCCCAAACAACCCCAATAGGTGTTTAATCAGAGACATAAAGGAATGAGGCAAAGAGTGATTTGTTCAAGGTCACATGGTTACAAAACCTGCATCTTATCTGGGATTATTCTACCCTAATAGAGAAAATACCTTTCACTCTTCCAATGTTTGAACTGTTTTAAAGTGTTTCTTTAAAATCTTTTTTAAAGTTTCAGAATATATATATAAAATTTATTCATTGCCGTACTTTATATTAAAAGGAAGAATGGGGACTAGTGAAGTCAAATTTTTTTCTCCATTTACCAGAGAAAAAAATTCTCCATTTTCTTTTTTTTTCTTTTTTTTTAAAGACTTTATTTTTTTCCTTTTTCTCCCCAAAGCCCGCAGGTACATAGTTGTATATTCTTCGTTGTGGGTCCTTCTAGTTGTGGCATGTGGGATGCTGCCTCAGCGTGGTTTGATGAGCAGTGCCATGTCTGCGCCCAGGATCAAACCAACGAAACACTGGGCCGCCTGAAGCAGAGCACGCGAACTTAACCACTCGGCCACGTGACCAGCCCCCCCATTTTCTCCATTTACCATTTTTCTCCATTTACACACATTTTTACATTCACAAGGCAGAAAAAAGAAAGTTTTTGTTTTGTGTTGCATTGTTTTCTTTTGAAATAAAAGTTTCTCTCAGTTCACTTGCTGTATCTTTTGGGAAAGAATCAGCCGATCTCTATTCTATACATCCCATGGGTAACACTTCCTTTGTTAGATCTGGATTCTATGGCAATAGGATACACCAAACACCTTTATTATTTATTTTGCATGTTATTTGGAGCTAAGAGTCAGGCTCCATGTTTGGTGCATCCTATTGCCATAGAATCCAGATCTAACAACAAAAGGCATCATAATATATTCAATTCAACTCAGAAAACATTGATTGAGCTCCCTCTAGGAATAAAGCACCAGAGTAAGCATTATGTGAGTGCAATGATAGATAAAACACCATCTCTGCCTTCCATCAGCTCCCAGCCTCACTCTGAACTCTACTACAGGACAGCATGTCATAAAGTCTCTATCAGACATTCAGACAGATTGTTATATCTGAGCTTCCATCAGAGTACTTATCCTAAATATGCCTTGTCCAGGTCCTGATCCTGAGGACTTCAGTTATGATTGTCAACTAACCATAAAGTAGAAAGACTGCTTCTATCAAAACCAGTTAAGTTTGTTTTCAATACCCTAGTCCTTTAGAAATTCATGTGCACCAACACGCCAAATGCTAGTAGCATACACTTCAGTACCCTCTTCCTGCATGCCTGCTCGGCACCATGGCCAGTGGTCATTGAGGGTTTTTTCAGCAGGACTACCAGAAAAGACTCTGCTAGGCATACTCTGTACTCTTTAAATAATAATAATAATTAACACTCTGCCTTCTGTCTGAGAATGTTCTTCTTTATAACTGAGTCCATACAATTGGGAGAAATAGGCACAAAATGGTAAAACTGGAAAGTGTTACCTCTGTCAGCCAGATATTAGATTCATCAAATCAACCCAGATAGTCAATGTTATTTTACGGCCCTCTCACCTCCTCCTCCTAGTCTGCTCTGGTTCTATCATGCTTCCTACTAACCTCTGAAGGCACATAAAAAAGCACTATTAGGGGGTACCCTTTTATGTCAGGACTTCTCCCAAAATGAGCCTGCCTGTAAAGTACATGTTAGCCCCTCAGGGTGGATTTCTACAGATCACTTGCTAAGTAACAATTAACTAATCCAGTAAAGTAATCTGTGAGTGGTGAATAATGAAACCATTTACCTCTGCTTCCTACCCTCTGCCAACTACCTCCTCTTCCAAACCACATGGATGCATTCTAGAAGCCACTTCACCTGTTATCCAACTCTCTCCCTAAAAAGCGTTTAATTGTTGGACTGAGTTAAATAGAGGGATTATGTTGCTATAGAAATTGATTAGGGAGATATTTAAGGGGACATGGAGTTTCACAATCTATTCATATTATGTTATTTAAAAGAGCACCCAATGAGCATGTGTATAGAACATACGACAATATGGAACAAATACTAACCAGAGAAAAGAGAGTAATAAGTCAAGGGCTCTATCTTTCGTCCTGGCTAAAAGCCTTTTCTTGGTAAATTTGATACCACTTTATACATCCTCCAAGGACTTGAACTCGATCCTTCCCTTAGAACAATTGTCAAGAACATTACCGTTCCCTCTGGCTGTAAAACAACTACTGAGTTCTATTCCTGTGGAAGAAAAAGATATTCTGTGCCAATATAATTTTCAAGTCACATGTTAGAGAGAAAATCTAAAGATATAAATAATTTTCAAAAGTGACATTGAAAGAAAGCTCCCCTTTTGATATGATTGTTTTTCACAGACAGATGTCTTACTGTAAAAAAGTTAAAGGAATTACTACTCTGCAGTCATTGGAAATTTTTTCCTGTTTTAATCTTTTAAAAAAATTTACAACTCATCATTTTTCTTTTAAGCAAAAATTTTGCCTGAGAATTAAATTAAAATGTAGAGACAGTTTGTCCTGGATTCTGCTGCAATGAGCCCCATAAATATTTGATTTTCCATGCAAATATAGATAATGGCATTTATTTTTGTAAAAAATACTTTCTGTTCAGGAAAAAAAAAAAATCAGTGAGGCCAAGAACTCTCTTGTTTTGCTATCTTAACAAAGGCCCCAGGCAACTGGAAAAAGAATATCAGAAGAGCATCTTCCCACTGAAAAAAATACTAAGGGCAACAATTCCGTAAAATCTGGGAAGGCAGCTGTCAGGAAGCAGAAGAAAAGTCTCCTTAATATCATTAGAATCAGAGGCCTGAAAGGAACCTGGGTAGTTTATTTAATTTACTGCTAATCTCACATCTAAATCATCTTGCCAAGAAGATACTCTGCTGTTTGTTCATTTCCCAGGCAGAGAAAGATTTCACAACATTCCAAACAATTTAAAACTATTTTGGAATCTTTTGGAGGGTGTTCAGCTTTGTATGTTATGTAAATCTTCCCTCTATTCTTTAAATATATTTATATCCTTAGTGGAGTACAAGAACAAGTGGTTATAGCCTCTACATCATGACCCTTTCTGATTTTGGTGACTATCGTCTTTCCTAAGTTGCTCTTCTGACCTGTCTTCCTATACGTCAAGCAGGTCACTTAATATAATCTCTTAAACATTTGAGTGACTTGTGTCTGGACTCTGCAAAATTTTTTATACCTTCATTTAGATGGGGAACCCAGATGTCATCAAAATAATGAGTATAAAGATTATCTTGCCTCATCCATAAATAATGCAGTAATTACCTTAATGGTAATTTTAGTAGAGATTTGTGAAGAAAATTATGTAGACTCTAAATTGATCTGATTCTCAAACAAGCAAACAAAATTTCATAGTAGGTGCTATGGCTTTCGATTAGTTCACTGATAGTTTGATGTATGCATTCAAAAATTCATCATGGCTTCCTGCCATAATTTGGTAACTGGTACCTGATTAGAACCTCCCATTTTAAGAAACAAGAATAATAGGCTAAATATATGAAACACTTGCTTTCATATAGTGAAATATATATATAAATTTCATTTCATATATATTCCATATATTAGACAATACTCAGAACAGGATTATAATTCTGAGAAATTATAGGAAGGAAGCCATACAATTGCCTGGACTTTTTGCCCAGCGGCACATTATAGACTGCTGCACAGAAAGGGGGAACACATACAGACTGTGGGGGTGTCACTGGATTGAAGAGAGAGAGAGCAGAGTTCTGAGAAACAAAGACTAATGTTAGCTAGAATTTGGAGAACAGAGTACCTGAGAGGAAAAAAACAATCAAAGGGGCACTCTAGAAATCTGCGTAAGATCCTCTTGAGTCTCTGCCTGATTACTAAGCTGCACGTAAGTTGGGAGCGAGATATATGTGGCTAAGAAAAGAACAACTACTAGGGAAAAAACAAGTACCAGAGCTTACACGAGGCTGGGAGCTATCCAAATTCATTCTCCCTCACTGAACACTGGGAGCATTCAGGCAAGACTCTAGAAAGGCCATACCTTAGGAGTAAGGCTGATCTATCCTAGCCCTGGATGCACATTGGCAAATATCAGAAAGAAAACAAAAGCCCAGAAGAATCAAGCTGTTCTTGAAAAAATTAACTGCTGCCATAACAAAGACCTTTTAAAGGATGGATACAAAATCAACACTTAACAAGCAGACAAGTTAAACAGAAAAAGGTGAGTCAAACCAGGAGGAAAATCAGTCAATGGAAACAAGACTCAGAAATAACAAAGACGATGGACAGATAAGAATTTTTAGAACAGCTATTAAAATACATTAAAAATGTAAAGGAAAACATGAATACAAACAAGAAAAAATGGGAAAACAAGACCAATGAGAACTTCTTGAGATGAAAAATGTGACATCTGCAATAAAACATTCACTGAAATAAAAAATGCACCAAAAGAAATTTTACTCTGTATAAATTATATTTCAATAAATCTGACTTCAAAAAAATTCACTGGGTGGAATTAACAGCACATTGGGTACTGCAGAAGAAAAGATCGATGAACTTGAAGACAAAGCAATAGAAAATACACACACTGAAGATTTGTTAAAAAATTATTAATCCACAAAAACAAGAAAGATTGTGCAGCCCAAGCAAGATAAGCATACACATAAAAAAATACATCAAGGTATGATATAATCAAATTTATAAAAATCAGTGATAATGAGGGAGTTCTAAAAGTAGTAGGGGAGGAGAAGGGAAATAAAAAGACATGACATTTTATTAGACTTCAGCGTAAAGTAAATTTAAACCACAATGAGGTACCACTATACACCTACTAGAAAATCTAAAACCAAACTGACTGACCATCCCAAGTGTTGGTTAACGTATAGAGCAACCAAACTTCTTAAACCAGAGTATTTCACATGTGTAAAATGATAGACGCAGTTTCTGAAAAGTTAAACATACATCTACACTATGACACAGTAATTTCATCATTATGTATTTACCCAACAGAAATAGAAATACATGGCCACAGATTGCCTTAGTAGAAGAATGTTCCTAACAGCTATTCCAACCAAAATCTGAAAACATCCCATATGTTCATCCACAGGAGAACAGATAAACATATCGTGGTGTGTTCATACAACAGAAAATTACTCAGTATAAGAGAAATGAACTACTGACACCAAAAGCGTGAAGGAAAATCCAAAACATTATGCTGACCAAAAAGAAGCCAAACACAGAGTACATATGTATGATATTTCATTTGCGTGATGTTCTAGAATAGGCAAAACTAGTACATGGTTATAAAATGGATAGGTTGTCTAGGATGAGGTAGGAGGAAGGGAGGGATTAGCTAAGAGTTGGTGAGGGGTTGCTCTAACAAATACCTAAAAATGTGGAAATGCCTTGAGATTAGGCAGGGAGTAGAGGCTAGAAAACTTTTGAGGAGAATTGAAGAATAAAAAGATATGCTGCTGTTATCTTTTGACCTGGAATGTTTGTAACTATTATCCTGTGCCTATCCCACCATCGTATTTTTAGGAGCAGATAACTTGTTTCTTGAGTTTCACAGGTACACAGATGGAGAGGAAGTATGTCCCAGGATAGATAATACCAATAGCCTCACCCATACTGGATTTAGAAAATTTAGGTAATGAGATTTGAGCTGATGAGATTTTTAGAGTTTGAGTTGATGTTATAATTGGTTGAGACTTTGGGGGACCTTGTGATGGGGTGAACGTACGTTGTATGTGAGATGGACATGAATTTCTGGGCCTATAGGGCAGAATGTGGTAGGCAGAACAATGGTCCCCCCCAAAGATGCCCACGTCCTAATCCTTTGAACCTCTGAATATGTTACCTTACCTGGCAAAAGAAATGTTGCAGATGTGATTAAGGTAAGGAACTTTTTTCCAGCTTTATTGAGGTATAATTGACAAATAAAAATTTTATATATTTAAGGCATACAATGTGATGATATGGTACATCTATACATTGTGAAAAGATTACCACGATCAAGCTAATTAACACATCCATCACCTCATGTAGTTACCATTTTTTCTGTGTGATGAAAACACCTAAGATTTACTGTCTTAGCAAATTTCAAGCATATGATACAATATTATTAACTGTAGTCACTATGCTGTGCCTTAGATCCCCACAACTTATCTTATAACTGAAACTTTGTACCTTTTGGCCAACATCTCCCCACTTCTCCTACTCCCTCAGACACTTGCAACCACCATTCTACTCTGCTTCTATGAGTTTGACTTTTTAGATTCCACATATAAGTGAGATCGTACAGTATTTGTCTATCTTTGTGTCTGGCTTATTTCATTTAGTATAATGTCCTCCAGTTTCATCCATGTTGTCACAAATGGCATTATTTCCTTCTGTTTTATGGATGAATAATATTCCACTGTATACATATACCACATTTTCTTTATCCATTCATCCATCAATGGACACTCAGATTGTTTCCATATCTTGGCTAGTGTGAATAATGCAGCTGTGAACATGGGAGTGCAGATATCTCTTTGGGATATTGGTTTCATTTTCTTTAGATATATAACCAAAAGTAGGATTGCTGGATCATATGGTAGTTCTACTTTTATTTTTTTGAGAAACTTCCATACTATTTTCTATAATGGCTATATCAATTTACATTCCCACCAGGTTACAACAGTTCCCTTTTCTCCACGCCATCACCAACATTTGATATCTCTTGTCTTTGTGATAATAGCCATCATAACAGGTACGAGGTGTTATCTCACTGTGGTTTTGATTTGCATTTTTGTGATGATTAGTGGTGGCGAGCGCCTTTCCATAACCTTTTGGCCATTTGTATGTCTTCTTCAGAAAAACATCTATTCAGGTCCTTTGCCCACTTTTTGCTACTTTTTTACTATTGAGTTGTATGAGTCTTTTATTTATTTTGGATATTAACCCCTTATCAGATATGTGCTTTGCAAATATTTTCTCCCATTCTGTTGGTTGCCTTTTCATTTTGTTGATGGTTTCCTTTGCTGTGCAGAAGCCTTTTAATTTGATGTAGCCCCACTTGTTTATTTTTGCTTCTGTTGCCTGTGCTTGAGATGAAGAGATTATTCTAGTTTACTAAGGGGGAAGGCCGTTCAATCTAATCACATGGGTCTTTAAGAAAAGAAAACGTTTCCCAGCTATAGAAAGAGGACCAGGTGACTACAGATAAATGGTCAGAGAAATGCAACATTGCTGGCTTTGAAGATGGAGAAGGGACCATGAGCCAAGGAACACGAGCAGCTTCTAGAAGCTGGAAAAAACAAGGAAACATTCTCCCTTAGAGCCTCTAGAAAAGAACACCACTCGACGACACCTTGACTCGGGTCCAGTGAGATGCATGTTGGACTTATGACCTAAAAAACTGTAAGATAATAAATTTTCATTGTTTTAAGACACAAGGTTTCAGCAGATTGTTACAATGCCAATAGAAAATGCCCCAGATCTTGGAGCTCCTATATTAACCAGCAGTGCCCAATGATATGCTGCTTTACCTATGACCTGCTAATCTTCATTTTAAACACAATTATAGCAAGTTTAATTAGTTCCTTACCTGGCCAATGGAAATTTTGCACCATCAAAATGGAATTGCCAGATGATACGTTGTGTGTCTGGTTTATCTAAGAAAGATGACGAGGAATTCCAATCACAGAACCCATATATGCCTTGGCCATATATGGAAATATTGGCAACAGAAATATGTTCATATGTTTTATTTAAATATTTATTGTTCGTACATAACATTTTTATAGACTCTACTTTAACCAGCTTTTCAGTTAAAGATGAACTGCCTCTCCCAATCATATTGCATAGGAAGAGCTCCCATTGAACTACCAGAAACAGCTACACTGACAGCAGCAGGAAGTAAGGTTGAAGATCCAAGGGTGGGTAGAAAGAATAATCAAAAAATCTTAATATGCTCAAAATAATAAATACGCTCAAAGCTTCAAAATCTAGCAACGAACCTTAGGAGTACCTGATCATATTACTGTATTTCTAGGTGATGCAAAACTGACTTTTATAATGATAAACCTGAGTTGCCAAAAAATGTGAGCTAAGGCTTCCACATGTATTCAAGAAACAGAAACTTGAGAATTTTATTTTTAAGAGATTTTCATTAAAACTGTCAAAGTAAATAAATGTCGATACTTCAAAGGATAGTTGATTGTTGGAAAATTCCCTTAAGAATTCTGAAAACAAGAAACAGCTAGAAAATATTTTCATCAGCTGTTGACAATGCAACCTCAGTACCAAATTGAGACTTCTACTTTCATATCTGCCATTGCAAGATGTTTAGAACCAATTTTTGAGTTTACCATAATATTTAAAGTATTATGATACTATTTTTCCATATACTCTCCCCCCAAAACTCCCATCTTTACTTCTACAAAAGAATATTCATATACCTGAGGTAACACATCTTTCAAACTCAAATATACATATAATATTTTCATATACATGGCAGGTTAGGTAAAATGTTATGTTTTACACTAAGGGAAAATTTAAGTGAATATTTTTTAAGGAATTTTACAGACATTAATAACTGTAAGAAAGGGTTTTTTTCTTTTCAATTTGAATAGAATTCATTGAAAGCTTTTAACCTCTCCAGAATACCAACTGTATTGAAGTCATTTGTTATTCTGAGTTTTACTGCCCTGTTTCTTCCTGTAAAACAAAGGTTTTGTAATTTGTTCCCTTTGTGCCATTCTTTACTGAATCTAGACTGAGAAAGAGACATGGGACAGCTGGCTTTCTATCAGAGACAATGAAATAAAAGATTCTGAGAAATGGGATTTGCGGCCCTTTAAAAAAGAAAAAAGAAAACCTGAGACAAAAAGGTTAAAAAACTAATTTGTCAGCTTCTACTAAATTCTGAGTCAAGTTAACCACTTCAACTCTGATCCTGCTCCTTTCTAATTCTCTGAATAGATTACAAATAATGGGAGGAAAGTGAAACATTAATCACAATTCCTTTCCAAGGAAGAACCCAACGAGAAAATATGGGCGAGAGTTATAATGCCACCCATCCAGAAAAAGAAAAAGAGCGCGAGAGAGCAATCCTCGTCGCTATTGAGAGTCTAATTTCCTGACACAGACCTTACGAACTCATGTGCCCATTCGCTCATGTTGCCGATGATTAGAACCTGTCACTGGGAATCAGTTCATGGCTCATCGCATCACCAGTAATCTTCTCCTGACATAGAAACTAGTCCAAAACATTGTAAAAGAATAGACGCAAATTAAATCATAAGGTCATGAAGCACAGTGTAAAGAATATTGGCTTTGGAATTAAACAGACCTGGGCTTGAATGCTAATCCCAATCCTTATGAGTTATGTGAACGTAAGCAAATTCCTCCACCTCTGAGTCCCTTTTTCTTTGCCTATGAAAGAGCTATGATAAAATTTACTAGAAATATGATCATGTTTACCAGAATATTTATTGCAAATAATATTTGCAGTTGGATAATTTGCAAGAAGACTCAGCATAGTATGAAATTGTTTCCATCCCCTTCAACTCATTTCTTCTAGCTTTACAATAACCATTATCTGTGAGAATCATGTTTTTCACAGTATAAATAGTACTGTGAAAAAAAAATACAACAGCCCAAAACTTCTAGAATGTTTAATATATTTTTAATATAACTGCTTAATATAATGTTAAATATAGACAAATATTTGAATGACTTCTTCAACTTAACTATCAAAAATGTAGGCCTATAATTCCTAAAAGTCTTAAGAATTTTTTTTCCTTAGCAGGATTACCATATATTATAGTTAGAAAGCAATAATTTTTATTCTTAATAATAGCAAGATCTTCATTCAAAAGCCATGCTCAGTTTGCGTCTCTCATGTTAAAATAAGACAATTGAAGTAAATAGCAACAGAAACCAGAAAAGTATAGGAAATTAGGAGAAATGAGGAAAAATGAGATAATTTGGCATTATATGGCAAATATATATAGCATTATATTGCTAAAAAGTAAACAACGGAAAGGTAATATATAGCTATTTTCCATTATATTTCAGTTCTGAATTGCTGACTTTTGTGGGGTGCATCTATTAAGATTCTTTTCACTCATTTTTTTCTTCCGACTTCCCAAGAGCTGAATAAGAAGGTTTTTAAACTAAAGCATTAACCAAGGAAGATATGTAACTGCAAATGAAGAGAGCAGAGTCTCCTTTGTGTCTACCACTCAGAGAATGAAGCAAGGGAGAATTCAGGGGCCAAGAGCTATGTGAGCAAAATTCCTGACCCCTTAAGCTGTGCTTTTACAGTGGGACTTCGTATTTCCTTTAAAGTATACTAGATTTTCGGGTTGCCAAAATCAACTTTATCGATGTGAAATACAAAATTATATTGTAGCAGTAAGAGTTTTGGGGGGTTTTCCATTATTTTGAATTATCTAAGGCACTGGCTTCCTCCAATGACATGGACAACGGAAGGCTGACTTGCTATACTGAAGATACAGTTCTAGCATTAAATAAATGCACTTTGATGATAGCAAGAAATATGGGAGTTACGTGTAAAGAAGATATTTCTGACTAGCATGCCCTTCCAAGCAGATTTTTTAGTTTTTCCCTAGAATTCTTTAAGAAAATTAATTCTCTAGAATTCTTTAAGAAAATTATTTTCTCTGAGGAAATAAAATAAGAAAATACTTTTTAATTTTTGCCTATAATTCTTTAAGAAAATTCTTAAAGAATTCTTTAAGAAAATAATTCCCTGTGAAAATGATTTCCCTAGAATTCTTGAAGAAAAGAGAATTCTTAAATTCTTCAAGAAGGTTTCCCTAGAATTCTTAAAGAATTCTTTAAGAAAATAGGAAACATATTTCCCATTTATTTCATTCTAAGGCCTGATTGTATGAGGCGGGGTAGAAAAATGTTTTTTTAAAGGATCTGTCTAGTTATATATTTTACATAGTTTAAGATGCCCAAAATTTCTAGTCCCTTATTTGATCTCCATATGAAGAGAAATATCCTCCTTAAAATGTGCCATTCTGTAAGATATCCTCATATTGATGGGACCTTGTATTTTTCACTTATATTATAGAAAAAAGTGGAGGAAGGGGGAAATGAAAGAAAAATACAGAAAAGAATAAAGCATGGATGGAAGGAAAGAGAGAGGAAGGCAGCCTCCAACTGTGTACTCCCTTGTTCAGTTGCCCTTGTCCAAAGTGATCCTTTTATCTTATGAAGAAAAAAGAAGGGCTTTACCTCTCTTGCCTTCTTTTAATAGACCAAGTACCTAGAAAAGCAGTTCCATTGGTCATGAACGCTATTTGATTGTGTGTTTTGTCAGAACCTCTTTTTTCACCAAACAAAACAAGATCTGACCCTTTTCCAGCAGCGAGGAGAGGCAGCCTGGTAAATATCTACCTTCTCAGAATTATTTCTCGAATCCATTGTTTACAGTGGTTATTTTAGCCTGATGGGGCCCACCACTTGAGAAGATAAATCTCTTTTCCTTTCAAACATGCAGTGGAACATGAGCTTTGTAATGGCTATTGGTTTTTCCTTCAAAATAACAAAATTGTTTGTAAAAATGCTATTTTTGATCCAGTACAGTCATCCGAGATGTGGTCCTGTCGTGTATTCTATTTGTCACCAACAGTTTCATTATATTTTATAATGACATTGGTGCGCCACAATTATTGCTTAACCCAGTTTTGTCTTGAACAAGACAGTAAAATTGTCAGTCACTTGCTTAACCTTATTCTTCCACGGCTCTACCATTCTTTCATCCACATTCAGGAGCCTAATGTAATTATATTTAATTGAAAATATTGAAGCATTCTCTTTAAGACAGCCCATGTTACAATATTCCTATTAAATCTCTAATGCTTGGCCCACCTTAATCTTCAGTTTTTTATCTTCCTCCACTCCTCCTTGTTCCCCTTAGTCACCAGTAACAATCACAGTGACAGTAATTTGCACCCTTTATTTCATTTCATCCTTTTAGGAGCCTTCCCAAATGGTTACTTAATCAAGACTCTTGGTTACAAGTAACAAAATCCACTTCCAATAAGCATAAGCAAACAAAGGAAATTTATTTAAAAAAAGCACTAAAATATTTCACAAAACCAAAGGGCAGAAGATGAAGCCTGCCTTGTAAAAGACAGAGACCAGGCGAAGAAACTAGTTACCCGGTCACCACTCTCTATTTTTGCCTTTATCTATGCATCTCCTCCTTTCATCTTTCCCTCTCTTCATGCCTGACTTCAGAGTCAACATGTAGATGATCCTCAGCCGCCTCGTCTCCAGTTCACAGACCAACTAGCCAACTAGTGCTTTTCAAATGAAGTTCCAGATGCTGAGAAGGGAGAACCTGATAGTTGTCCACCTTAGTCCATTGACTGTAACCAAGGATGTGGAGTCATGTGGGTCAAATGTGGCTGTCAGAGTCCCATCTTGGGGCACAGAGAAATTCAGAGAAAAGGGATATGTGCGGGAAAGATCCCCCAAAATGTTCCTGCTACTAGGATACAGGTTCTGTTGAATTAGCCCACATTAAAGATGAGAAAACTAAAGCATATTTTAAATAATGGTCTTGTCTTAAGAGACTGAGATATTGGCCTTAGTTCTGTACTAACAAGATTTTTGAAGTAAGTCAAAATCACTTCAGACTATATAACTTGCAAGGTTCCTTCCAGCATTAAAATACGGTATTCTATGTTCGCCTGAGACTGGTCTTTTAAATAGCAATGCTCCTGCATAGATAATATTTTATGGCTTAATAGTATTGGCTAACTTGCCCTGAATAGTTACTCTGGGCTAGGCACTATTCTAAAAGCCTTTGAAGCATTCTCTTTAAGACAGCCCATGTTACAATATTACTATTAAATCTAATGCTTGGCCTAGATGTATTAACAGCAAGATGATCCTGACACAAACTTCACAGATGAAGGGCACAGTTCCCCCACAACACTGCTCTCACTTCAGATTCCAACAGCAAGCTTGAGTGTTCCCAAGCCACCCTGCCCTTCTGGTCAACTGGATATATAGTCAGGGTTCCCACTACCCCTCAGCTTTGATAATTCTCTAGAACAACACACAGAACTTAGGAAAGCACCATACTTATGATTATAGTTTTATTATAAGGATACAAATCAGGACCAGCCAAAAGAAGAGATGCACAGGGCGCAGTCTGGGAGGGTCCTAAACCTGAAGCTTCTGAGTCCTCAGGAAACATTCCCCTCCTGGCACATCAATAAATAATTAGTAACCAGGGAAGCTCATCCATGCTTCAGATGTCCAGAGTTTTTATTGGGTTTCATTTCATAAATATGATTGATTCAATCACTGGCCATGTGATTGAGCTCAATCACTACCCTCTTTCCCCAAAAGTTAGGACATCCAACTGGTATCACATGCTCAAAGTCCAACACTCTAATCACACGGTTGATCTTCAGCATGACCAGCCACCATCTTGAACCTATCCACAGGCCCACCATGAGTTACCTTGTTAGTATAAACTCAGGCATGGTTCAAGGGGCCTGCCATAAATAACAAAGACACTCCTATCATTCAAGAAATTCAAAGGAACCAAGATCAAAGGCCAGCAAAATTCTTTATTATACAACATTAACTCATTTAATTCTCATAATGATTCTTTGAGATGTAAACAATTATTTTCACAATTTTACAAGGCAGAGGATGGTTAGTAACTTTCCCAAAGTCCAGACAGCTAATGAATGGACAGACAATCTGACTGTAGAGCCTATGTTTTTAAATGATATCTACTTTCTCCTTCAGTTATTTGGCCTTTGTTTAGAAATCTGATCAAGAAACTCCATGCCTCAAATCATAATTCCTCTCTAACTTATCATGTCATACTTTCCAACTTAAAGATAACAACATCCTAGTCTTTTGTGTTTTCAAAAGAAAAAGTATCTTAAATCAGTGCTTTTTGTTGTCTTCTTCCCTTTAAAACCACAAAATGGCTAAGTCATAAATCTTTGGAAAATGTGAAAACTTGATGGCACAGCCATTATCTTCAAAGTGACTTAGTACAGAGAACGTGGTGGGCATCTTTATCCAACAATGGTTTCTAATATGGCTTTGGCCACAGTGATTAATTCTAGTCAGTGCAGTAAACACCCCCAAATCTGAGAGGCTTAACACAATACAGATTTCTTTTTCACTCATACAGTGTCCAGTCAAGGCTGGGCAGCACTCCTCTAGCTGAAATTCAAGGATCTGGCTCCTTCCATCACGTGGTCAAGCCATCCTGGAGCCTTTTGCTTCCAGGCATGCAAATAAAACAGAAAGAGAGCACTTGGGGAAGATGACGCAGATATTTAACCTCTTAGCCCAGAAGTAGCATATATCACTTCTGATCATATTCTATTGTCCAGAGCTAGTCAGATGGCCAACTTAATTGCAAGGGAGGTTGAAAAAGGGAGGTGCAACACATGAACATTACTCAGCATTATTAATTGTCTCTGTCACGGTCTGCCCTTCAGTTACCAAATATCCATTTGATCTCTCCTTCCTACTTAAAGAAAACACCTCTCCCCAGGTAGTCAACCCAAAGCCCCATGCAGATTAAATCCAACATCCAGTGTTCTTTCTCTAGCTGTGTGAACTTTGGGCATGTTACTTACCCACTCTTGGCTCTGTAAAATTGGGAAAATCATTGTTTATACCTTAAAGATTTGTTATGCGAATTGGGTCTCCAAGTCCTATCCATTTGATCCAGATATGGTGCTTCCAGGCATTTCCTGTGAACTAAAATGGAGATTCTATTCCTTGGCACATGCTCAATATACAATAATAGTACAGGACACTGGCACTGGATGCCCCTTCAGAAAAGGGAAGACTAGAAATCAGAAAGCAGTCACTCATCTATAGCCACTCGGAATTCTAAGGGGAAGACACTGTGAAGTCTCCTTTCCCAGCAGGATAGAAACTTTCAAACTCTTGTATTGTTGCCTTCTGCAAAGGACTGCCCTGCCCATGATTCTCTGTGAGCCTAGAGCTCTACCTTCTGGGAGGTCCCTTTATCTTCTTTGGCCACATGTGAAATTTATGTTGGAGCCCTTCTGGAGAGCTGCACAGTTGTCAAAATTACCTTCTCTTTATAGAAGCCTGGGTACACAAGAATGATTTTAAGTCATAAAAGGCTTTTTATTCCATGTTCTGAGTTTCTTGCAATATAATTCCTCCAAAAACCTAGTAAGCTTTTTATCTAATTGCAGTTAGTGCCATGTGCTGGTAGCCACACAAAAGTTTATCTTAGATATAATTCTCGGCCTGATTTATTGTTTGTTTATTCTTCCCCCCCCCCTTCCTACCATATCTCTCTTAACAATTTCACTGTGTTTACCTGAGGCCATCTAGCACAATGAATGAAAAGCCCACAGCCTTAGTCACTGAGCCACTTAACTGAGAAGTTTACAGGGACTTTGTTTCTCTTACTGGGGTAGGAGGTCTAAAAGCAATTAGCTTTCCATCCTTGAAGGCTCTGAATTCCTAAACTGTGTCTATTTCCCCTCCATTTTTTTAAATTAAGGTATAATTGCCATATAACATTATGTTGGTTTCAGGTGTACAACATGATTCAATATTTGTATATATTGTGAAATGATCACCACAATTAGTTAACATCCATCACTACACATAGTTACAAATTTTTTTATGTGATGAAAACTAAGATCTGCTTACTCTCTTAGCAACTTTCAAATATGCAATACAGTATTAACTATAGTCACCATGTTCTGCATTACATCTCAGTGACTTATTTATTTTATAACTGGAAGATTGTACCTTTTGACCCCTTTCACCCATTTTGCTCACCTGCGACCCACTTCCCTCTTTAAACAGCTTTAAGTGAGGTATAACTGACCAACAATAAACTGCACATATTTAAAGTATACAATATGATAAGATTGACAGATGTTTACAGCCAGTAAACTACTACCACAATAAATATCATAAATTGGACTTCATCAAAATTAAAAACTTCAAAATGTGCTGTTAAGGAAACGGAAAGACAAGCCACAGACTGGGAGAAAATATTTGCACATTATGTATCTCATAAAGTACTTGTATCCAGAATATATATAAAGAACTCTCCAAGCTCGATAACAAGAAAACAAGCAACTCAATCAAAAAAGCAATGGACAAAAGATTTGAACAGATACTTCTCCAAACAAAATAAAGATGTCAAACACATAAAAAGATGCTCAAGGTCATTAGTCATTGGGGAAATGCAGAACAAAAACACAATAAAATAATACTACACCCCTATTGGAAGATCAAATATTAAAAATACTGACCATATCAAGTGTTAGTGTAAATGAAGAGCAACTAATAGCTGAATACACAGCCAATATTGCATACAGAGAAAGCCTCCACTCCTAGTACTGTTTGGATCAGCTATTTAGCTGCTATAAAAAATAATCTCCAAATCTCAGTGGCTTACAACAAAAGTTTAGTGTTCATTTAGACAAAATTCTATGTATCCTAGTGGCTCCCCTGGGTATAGGCTAGTGGCTCCCCATTGCTGACTAGGAATCAGGATTCCTTCAATTGCGTGGTTTCACTGTCCTAGAATCCTTTCTTCCTGACCATGGGGACAGGGGAAAGTGAGACAGGGACAGAAAAACCAACCAACAAACCACCTCGTCCTATAAGTGACATATATCGCTTCTGTTATATTCCACTCTCCAGAACAAATTACATGGCCAACCTAAGTGTTTTCTGCTACAAATAGTTGACAGTTAATTGTCTGTTATATATTTTCCTGCTCTACCTACGTCCTGGCGTCTATCTCCTACAGGTTTCTGAGAATCTTTGTTCCAAAGCTTGAACCTCTCCTCTAATACTTTCAACTATAGAACCATTTCCAATTTCCAGATTATTGAAAAAATTTTGGTTGATCCATTTTTCCTTAAAATCATCACCTTCTTTTTAATCCCAGTGTTTTACAGTTTCACATTTTAGTGGATATTCTATCTATATACCCTGCCAGTGTGATGCCTTACTCAGCACAGCGTTTAGATTGCTCTCTAACCAATAAGGACCCTCTCATCAACTTCAAGCATTCTTACTCAGTTCTCATCCTACTCACTGCCCATTGCACTCCTCATAACTCCCTCCCCTTAGCACACGCCTTTATTTTCTGTTTCTCCCCCATGCCTTCTGGCATAATCTTACTACAATGCATTCCTCCTCACTACTCTTAACTGTGGCCCAGTGCTTGGCCCTTTACTCGGCTCCCTTTCATGGTATTAACCATCATCTTTACTGACTTTTTTCAAATGTAATTAGCACCAAAATGATTCAGTATATTTATATAAATAATCTGTCATTGCTAAAGTGTTAGGATTCTAGATTTTGAAAGATTGAACCAGCTAAACATAGAGTCAGAGATATATTAGAGATGCAAGTGATCTTTTAACTTAAAACCTCTCATTTTTAAGGCAAGTCACAATTGTCTATGACTTGATCAAGATCATACAACTGCTGGCTGTCAGGAAAGCTGAGACTAGACTAGAACCCCATTCTCCAATATCGTATCCACTATTCTAGGTTGATTCCCTGACTTTTTATTAATTCTCCTCCGTTTTTTTCGCTGGTTTTCCAATTTACTCAGAATAAATTCCAATGAAACTGTATAGGGTTGTCCAGAGGAGATAACTGAAGATATAAATCTTCCACAGAGAAAGAGATCTGAATAAGGCACCAAATCAAACCAAAAGCAAGTATGCTAATTATGAAATACTTTAGTTTATTTTTATTCTAAAGTGAAATTCTCCTTCCTTTACCTCATTTAAAATATATATTTTTTGATTTTAGAAGTATGAAAAACCATTTTGATATTAAATGGCACCCTCTTCTGATAAGCAGACTTAACTACTTTTGTTAAATATAAGAATAATTCTCTCCTGAAGTGTGATTAATTGGAATTTTATTCGTGGAATTTTTTTAGCTTCATTAGTCATGTAAATCTTTATTATTTATTACGGCACATAAATGTCATTCACTTCTTCTCTGAAAGGCAGCTTTTCTAGAGAAGTGGTCAGTAGGAAATCAACTCTCCCAGGCAAGATGTCAAGATTTTTCCACGTATTGACAGAGCAGTGGCCCTATAAAGATAAGTTTCAAAGATCCCAAAATATTAAGCGCTTTGTATAAATGTCAGGGGTTGCCATGATCATGACACAAAGCTAGTGTTTTTTACTCCTTTTGAATTCAGCAGTTGTGTTCTGGAGACACATCGAATGTTGTTAATCCCAAACAATTTATTTGACTATTTTTGAAGGCTTCTTGATGCTCTCTCTACTCAAACATCTTCTGTCAACAGTGATAGGATCCTGTTGAGCTGAAACCAAAAATAAGAGAGAAACAGTCTAGAAAGTGTTCACTTCCTAGACACATCCTGAGAGAACTAAATGAGTCAGAGGGAGCTGGGCCTGAGGGTAGACTGGTGTGGAGAACAGATTTAGCCATTGGGGTGTATACTAACATACCCTCAGCAAGTCTTAGGTACTTTCGCCATAAGCATTTTTGCCTGCAAACATTTTCACCCGGTAACTAATTGGCTGTAAGCTAATTTTGTTGTAAAAGATAAAATAACCAGTTGACAGTTTGGTTTCAATTAGCTGACAGTTTGGTTTCATTGCTCCATTGATGCAGTACTCCCATTTTTGTATTACATAAATCTTAGCCCTCATAATGGTCTATACAGTGACAGGTAGTAGTGATGTGTCAGACTTAAAATAGTGAATGATAACAACTATGTATTTTGACTTGATAGAAAATACGGTGGTAAAACTTACTGGAAGTGTGAAATAAGAGAGTGTGAAGCCTGATTGCATTCTACACTAGAAAATGGTAACATATCGGTTTGCAAATCCTTCAGCGAGGACAGTCACTCCTCCCACCCATCAAAACCAAAAGTTTAGCGGGCTGTGGCAAATATAGAAGAGGCAGCTAGTAATTCACAACAGTCTTTAAGACTATTAATTATCGATTTTTTAGCTAATTTAGATCCAATGGCTTGTTCTCTAATACCATCTTTACCAAATTTATCATGCAATATTAGAAGTTGGAGGCAAAAGAAAAATGAAGCTACTCCTATTAGACCCCACCCCAAAAAGAAATGGTTACATGATTCCTGATGAGTATAATTTTTGTGAAAATTTTTTGCTATTCAATAATGGAAAACATCATGTGGACGGAATTTTGGTATTTGGCGCAAAATCTGGCTTAGATGATTTGGTGAATTATAAGGACTGGGTATGTGATGGAACATTTAACTGTAGTCCAGATATGTACTACATGTTTCATTATGTCCTATTTAATGTCCCTTTTATTTTATTCTCATTATTTTATCTTTTATGGCAAAATTGCCTTACAGCCAATTAGTCATGTGGCAAAAATGCTTTCAGCTAAGGTGTCTACGGCAAAGACGCTTATGGCAAAAATACTGGACATGCCCCTCAGCATCAGAAAGAAATTGCAACCATTTGGTTTTTAGAGTTTGTGGTTATGAGATTCCAGTTCCTGGCCCCCTAAAAATATTCGACTGGAAGGACTCAATTCACCTGGATTAAGAGAAGCCTACCAAACAAAATACTTTATAATGGGACCATGTACGGGCTTCCTTGTCTTACCCAAGAAATAGAAGATTCTAATAAAAATTAACCAAACACATAAAATTACAATATTCTGAAACTGACAAAAAAGGGAAGTGGTTATAGTAGGAGTCAGTATGAAGAATGGGGAATTAGCTAAGAGATGATCTGAAATAAATTATATTCTATAGAGTGTAAAGATAGAAAATTACGCAAAAGATATTCTCAGTTATTGAGACTGTCATTCTTTTGGGCTCTCTAGGTGAGGAAAGTTTCTTATGTGAACAACTAGTTAAGTAACAATTAGTCAATTAGGGCTGAGTAAAGGAAACTAAAGAGAAAGTTTGGTTATAAGCTATTTTTTTAAATGAGGAAACGTTAAATTCGTGCTTTTGCTGTTGGTTTCTGTATTGATGTGTAAAGTCTGTCCTCCCTTCAACCTTAGGAAATTGTAAGAAATAATTCGCTGCATCTTACTTAGGGCTTCTGAGACAAGAAGAGACTACATTGTACAAACTGGAGCTTCCCAATGGCATTCGTTGTCTGCTCTTGAGGGTCTCTGGATGTCAAGCAAAGGATGAAAGAACTCTCTATATTTTATCTTTGTGTCCATGTCCATCCCAAAAACCCTTTGGGGATATTCTTACACTTGCCAAATTCTCCCTGTGCTTCTTGGAGGAAGACAGTTGAGTGATATAATGTGTAGAAAGAATTATTTTTTAACACCACCTTGATTGGGAAATAGACCAGTTTAATACATGTAATAACTGGAAGTAGACTAGTATCAGAGAAATGACTAGAAGAGCCTTCTAACTGTTCTCCCTGCTTCCTGCTGTCTATTCCCCACACTGAAGCCTGGGTTATCTTTTGAAAATGCAAATTTGATCATGTAACATCTCTGCTATAAACTTGCAATGATTCTCTATTTCTCCTTAACACAGTCACCAGGCCCTTCCTAGTCTAGCTCCTCCTTAACTCTGGGGCCCATCTTTTACCACTGTTACTCTCCAGCTCTCCTGATCAGCTGTACTGAATGCCTCCCACTGCCCTGAGGGCCTCTGTTCTCCGGCCCATGCCATTGAAAGTGCTGAGCTCTCTATCCAACCCACTGGGCTCAAACCTTGTCCCCCTGTTCCTCCTTCTCACCCAATAACACTTACCCAGGCTCCAGAAAGCCTTGCCTGATAGGTGTCGGTGTTGCAATCCAATGTACACATCAGGATAGATGCGGAGAGGGCTGATGGCCACTCTGAGTTTATTAAAACCAGCGTTTCAATATATACATAGCTTACATCTGTTAAACATACACAGGTGTTCTGAATGAAGTAATTAGCAAATGCCAAGAATTCTTAGTGATTTCTCAAGGAGCCCTCCCCTCAGCCTCTGTTTTGATATTATCATGTTATTGCTGTGCTCGTATATTTTTATCTCGGAGCAGGCAAGGTCTCCTAGGCAACGGCGCCTCCTGCTCCCAATATCAATATCATGTCTCCATCTGTGCCCCCAGGCGACCGCACCTGTCTTAGGTTGCCTCCCCCTGGAGGTCTTACCCATCATTGGCTGACCGGCCTTCTCACCTCTGGGTCACAGTTTGTTAACAAGCCTTTTCCAGTGGTTATTAACCCTTCCTGCGTCAGGGGTGGCTACAATAGGAAACTAAATTTGGCCTCCCTGAACCCATAGCATCTTTTACTTGAATAAGCCAAAACATTACCAAAAGAGTTCAATCAAAGACTAAAGTTCCAATCGGCAGTTCCTGACCAAAAACTCATGGACAAAGCATTTCTGGAATCGTGTCTCAGGCTAGAGACATGAATGTTACAATCTTTTCTTTTTTTACTTCTTTTTAAAACTAGCAATGCCTTATTTCATTGTTGTGATAGAGATCACTAGTTACCCAGTGCAGCATCCATTTTCCCTTCCTCCTTAGTAATATTTAGAGTGGACACATTCTGCCCCATACAAAGGATTAGATTTCTCAGCTTCCCTTGCAGCTAGGGATGGCTATCTGGCTTGGTTCTGACTTATGGCATGTAATAAGAAATGTTATGTGATATAAGGCTGCTGAGAAGAAGCTGGGGATGTTACTTTCTTTTATAATAAAGTTAAACAGGAGATTTCAGTATAGATTCTAAGATAATAGATAACAGATACCAAACCAAATCACAAAACAGACCATTCTGTAGGAACTTTCTGGCATCCTTACCTCTCCTTCCTCCCGTAGTACTGACTCCAACCCTCTATGAGTCAGAAATAGTAATCATTGGTTGACTGGTAAGAGAAAAAAGAGAGAAGCTGCCAGCCACACCCCCTACTCCAGCAATGAACTTCAAGCCTACAGCAGGACCTGGGTGGCAAGGACAAGGATGCTCAGGATTCAAGCAATGGTGGTTCCTGTAAGGCCATGGTGTTGTGGAGTTCACAATGAGAAGGAATTAATGTTTTGGGAAGATTGGATAGTTTAAAATGAACGCATCAGGCAGAAAATCAGGCTTATACCACATTATGTGAGTTCACTAGATTGAGAAAGTTTTAAAAATTCTTTTTGAGTAATTTCCTAGAAATTGGTTTTTAACTCAGCATATATAGACTTGTGATTTCTCAAGATGTTGGAGTTCCTAGGAGACTCTTTTGCAGCTATGGCATTGTTGGAGCTCTTTGGGGATTCTTTTCTTCTCACTCATTAGAATCTCTTTAGACAATTTTACCCCACCCCACACATTTAGTTGCCATCTATATCATGATGGTTCCCAAATGTATATGTCCTAGTCCAGGCATCTCCTCTGAGCTCCAGATTCATCACCAGATTCATCAGACATTAAAGGGCGTGCAGACATACAGGTCCCTGTGCTAAGAAGGGCCAGGTGCTTAGAAGGGTGATCCTTTGGTTTAATGCTCTGCTGTAGCCATATTGAAATTATTAATTTTTTAAATAAAAGTCTCTACATTTTCATTTTACACTAGGCCCTGAAAATTATGTAGTCAGTCCTGGTCACAGCCTACATTCCATCTCCACAAGGAAAACTTAAGTACACTTAAACTCAACATCTCTCAAGCTGAACTAATGATCTTGAGTTCAAAACTGAGCAGGATCACCCGGTGCGATGATGGTGGCACCGTCCATCTTGTTGAACTCGCAGAAACTTAGCAGCCATCCTTGACCCCTCCCTCTACCTTACCTCCCATGTCATAAAAGCCAGTTGAATTTCTTTCTAAATCTATTTTTAATCTTTCCCCTTCTCTCCATTGTCACTGCTTCTACCCTCATTCAAGCTGCCATTTTTTCTAGGCTAGATCATTACAAAAGCTTTATAACTAATCTGTCTTCATCCACCCAAATCCTTTACAATCCTTTCTCCCTGTGGTATCAAGAACAGTTATTTTCATACAGATCTTATCATGTCACACATACACACTATCAAACACATACACACTCACAACTGCGTAAAACCTTTCAATGCTTTCCCATTACTCATAGGTTCATTGGACCCTGTGGTCTGGTCCCTTGCTACTAGTTTTTTTTTTTAGTATGTTACTTAATTATTATTATCCCTCTCTCCCCAACCCCACCCCCATCTTAAATTTCATGATTATAAAAATTGCATCTGGTTTTGCTCATCACTCTATGCCAGGACAATCAAGACACAAAATAAGCATTCATTAAGAATCTGATTAATAAATGTATACCCCAAAAAAATACACGAGAGAGAAGGCAGGAGGCAAGGAGAGAGGAAGAGAAGGAGGGAGAAAGGAAAGAAAAGTAGTTGGTGGCAGATATACTGAGGCTTATTTTAAATCTTTATCCTGATTCACCAAATGTTCTGGGAGTTTGTTTCTAATGTGGAACTTGTAGCTAAGCAGATATAAATGTACCAGTACAGGTTCTTTTCTACAAGAAAATACAGAAATATCCTGAGAAACTCTATATCAAGGATGGAAAAGTGACTTTGAGTGGTATTTAAAGATGAAAATACTGCAGACTAGATAAGAGTCTATACCATGGGTAGCAAAGTCACATGTCTCCACGGGTCAATCAGGCAACATAAATCATTGACAGAGTCCAGATGTCAAAAAATCAGGTGTGGAGAGGACAGTTGCTAGTTAGAAAGTACATGCCCCATGTAGAGGAGGCCACCACTACTCTGCATTGACCAACTACTGCTCAATGGGAAGACAGGTCCAGTAGCATCAGGTGTTACTACTTTATCAAGAAAAGCTAAAACTCTAGATAGTATGCATAAAACATCTCTATTTTAAAACAATATGCAGTCCAAACAAAACACTTTGTTTGCAGTATAGAGCCTTCTGGTTTGTAGGGTCTAGTAACAGTGGTAATGAATGGATTCGAAGTCATCAAAACCTCCATGTTGGTGGTAGATGGTCTCACATCCTTGGGAGATTAAATTACAGGGAGAAGAAGAGTAGTTTGGATTTGTAGCTTGGACTTATAATCAAGAATCAGCAAGAAAAAGAGAAATGTTTTTCTACTATACGTTCAAATGAGAGCCAGCTACCTGGAATTGTGAAATACAGCTTGGAAAATCCGACACACCGGGACTAAATTTCTGAAAGAGTGATTTAAAAGACTGAAGTTTGAGTCTTGGAGGGCTCCCTAAATGCTCACTATTGGTTAAGCTAATGAAATCTAAGAATGACAGTAGTACTGAGCCAGAGTGCCACAGGTATGCCTCATCATCTTGAAGTGGAAACCATGAGAGGAAAGACATCAGTGGCCAGGGACAAGCCAGTTCAATTCCAGCCAAGGTGATTGGCATCTTCCCTTGGCCCTGAATCACTCTAGGGCTCAGCTTGGAAACAGGACTCCCTGATCTGCTTCTAGTATGGCAAGTTGACCGCAGCTCTTAGTACCCAGGTATCCATCTACAGCCATGTCATAGTCCCCAGCAGGGGTGAAGATAGCTGTACACTGGTTCTGGTTGCAACAGATAGAAATTTAGTGGCAAACTTCATCTTGAGGATTTTAACCCTAATTATAGAAGTAGAACCCCTAAAGGAGGCGCAAATTAACTCCCAGTATGAACGCGTTGGCTCCAAGACACACCGAGAAAAATTGATTGGCACAACCAGACTGAGCTTGCTAATGCCTTCAGAGGAAAGTGAGAAAAAATTTGTTCACCTCAGAGAAGGAATAGAAAAGGATATTGGACTGTGAATGGGAAGAGACCCCAGGAAGCAAAAATGTACACTATACTGTGCCTCTCTGTGGAGATCCACAGAGACTTTTTGCTAAGGAAAAAATGTAATGAGGTACAGAAATGTATGCAACAGAATTCCAGAGGGTTTAGGGGTCCTGACTGAATAAGAAAAACAGGTAATAAAGCATGATTTCCAGAGAGCTATGGGATGGAAAAGGACAATTGTAGGAAGGTGGAGCATAAGCATTGCAGAGGATAAGAAGAGGAGAGACAAAAGCAGCAAAATGGTGAGAAGGCTGCAAAAAGAGAGGCAGACAGAGAGATTTTTGGCAGCTGCCCTGAGTGGGAAACTTTGGGCAGAGTGAGCAATATCTGGAGATGTTTTTAGGAAGATTTTTAAGGGCTAAGCTATATAAAACTCCCATATTGCTATTTCAAACAGATCAGCTATAGACATTTGTCCTGTTCCTCAACTTTTTAAGAGTAAAATTAATAATGGAGGTGCAGGGAGATGGAATGAGGTGGGATGTGTAAACAGGCAGAGGCAGGTCAAGCAGCCCATTTACAATGGGGGTATGTTTGGGGTGCCCATCTAAGATCCACATTTACTAAATAGCAGACTTCAGAACGAGATCTCGATTCATCTATGGCAGTGCTGGAATTTAAGATACACATTTCAGAAAGCGTATGGGAAAGAAAATCAAAATCAGTGATGGCTTGGAGATCTTCTCTCCCAGCCCAAATCAGGCACTCAAGATGTGTCATCAGGGCAGTCCACCCAGGGCGCCATTGTCCAAAAGCACCGGAAATACTTACCAAGGAGGGCCTTTGATGTCTACTTATTTAGAGTGGCACCCACTTTGCAAGAAGTCTCAGTTCACAAACAAAGTTTGATGTGTTTGTTCAATGCTGTTGGGTATAATTGATTTTAGATTGTCCTGATTAAAATGAGTCTAATTTTCAGACTGTCATTATATCAAAAGTCCCTGTTGAAAAGAATCCTTGTGAGGAACTTGTGACAGTTTCGGTTTAATTATTTTCTGTAAAATCTCCCTGAAGTAGAAGAAACAGCAAACAGAAGCTATTCAAGCTTATGCGTGCTTTAGCACTGCAACCCATGTGACAACTGGGAAAGCTTGCTAGAGTGAATGATAATTTTGCTATTACTCAGTGGAAATAAAATATGGATTATTACTTAGGGAAAGAAACTGAACAGTTTGATCTGATATAGGGGACAAACCACCTAGGGGAGGAAAATGATAAGGGGTGATGTTTTAGGAAGAAAATTACTTTTGAAACAAATACTTCACAATAATTATTATTTTAGGATAATTGCATCAACCAACTTTATTGTTCTCAAAGAGACCCACTGCCCTTTCCAGTCTCCTTTATTTACAGGTATGATTCATTTCTTTGTTTTGAAATCTAATTTATCAATTATGAATCCCCGTCTGACACATAAAATGGAATCATAAAGGCTTGAAAGGGTTAATACCGCTCCTCAAAGTCCTAAGAAGCTACCAGAAAAGAGCTCAGGAACTAAAGCAGTGCTCATCCTTGGCTGCACATTAGAATTCATTGAAGTGCTTTAAAACAAAAAATACCAGTGCCAGAGCCCTACCCACAGAGTCTGTGGTCAGGGTGGAACTCGGCATTGTTATCTTAGACAAGCTCCCCACGTGATTCCGATGTGCAGCCACATTTGGAAACCACTGAATCAAGAAAGTCTGTATAATTAATATTTTAAAAATTGACGAACTGTCAACAACTGGCACTTATTATGAATTTATATATTGAATGTGATCCAGAAGATTACCTCAACACCAGAGGAAGTTCACCAAATGATGGATATCTTCCCAAAGGAGTAGTAGCACGATTATAAGTCCTACCAGTACCATAATCTAGAATTATGCATAAAACTGCCAAGATGTTCCAAAACTGGGAATTGCGATTTTGCATGATGCGTAAATATAGAAGAATGTATACATTATTTCAGCTTAGCAGTTATTCATATTAAGCTATGAGAAAGTACCTCAATCACCAATATAAAATGCTGTTTTTCATACAGAATGGTGCAAGATTCTAAATGATGAGTTGTTCATCAGAATTGGTCAAATTCTAATTTCCTTGAGAACTTTGTCCATTATTATCGTAGAACCACTTTTAGGGGGAGAATTTTTAAACTTATGAGTCCCTACCTATATCATTCGTTTTTCACTCTCTTCCTACTCTACCCAACCATAGGTAGAAAACAACGGGAATGTTCCTAAGACATAGCACACAAACATCAGACCCATCTCCTCTGCACAGGAGCAGCAAGGCCTAGAATCATGAGAGAGCAGTGGGAGGAGCGGGCCTTCATAATTACAGTCTCTAGCTGTGCAAGGTACCTCACACCTGCTGCCTTGATTTTGGGGCCCGTTTCTGGATAGGTATTTATAGATAAAGGAAGGTAGGAAGGACATATGGCCTTGGACTTAGTGTTGGTAAATTTGATTAGATTAGGAAGGTGAATGCTATCTATTCCTCTATATCTTATCTCTGGCCTACAGCAACTGTGGACTAGAGCAGTGCTTTTCAAAGTGTCGCCCCAGGACACCTCTGGGGGAAGAAAGACACCTCTGGGGAAGGGTCCCTTTCAAGGGGTAGCCGAGGTCAACATTTTATTCTTATAATAATACTAAGAATTTTTTTTTTTTTTTTGCTGTTTTTGAAGAGTTCCAATTTGTACTGATATTGGAAAAACAACACTGGGGAAAACCGCAGGTGTCCTAGAATGAAACAAGGCAGTGTCACCAAACTGTACTAGCAGTCATGGTACTCTTTATTGGTATATACTCACAGAAAAAAATAGTCACCTGTTCCACTTAACTGTGTCCTTGGTGAAGTGGTAAAAATTATTTGTTTCACTAAATCTCAAGCTTTGAGTGCACGTCTTTTAAATGTCCTTTGCTAGAACTATGCATAAAGCACTTTCGCTGCCTCCTGAGGTTTGATTGTTGTCTCAAGAAAAAGCACTTACGCAATTACTTGAGTTGCAAGGTAACTAGCTATTTTTTTCGTAAAATACTATTTTTCCCTAAAAGAATGACTGAAAAACTGTGATCATTCAGTCCTGGGTATTTGGCAGAAGTTTCTTCAAAAATGAATAAACTGTGCTCATCAATTCAAGAAAAATCCCTGCAAGTGTTTGTTGCCAATGATAGAATTCAAGCTTTCAAGCAAAAATCAACTTTGAAAACTTCTGTCTGCCACCATGAGCTTGACACCTTTGCAGTGCTTAAAGAGTCCTCTGGCAGTATCAGTGGTGACATTACCAAATGTGATTTTGTTTGTGTGGGTTATAAAATGAATGTGTCAACCTTTGGAATATCTGCATAACCGAGTGAATTAGTATTTTGAAAATGACCAATGCAAAAATATTTCAAAATCACACATGGGAAAAAGACCCACCCACTCAAAGTATAAGATAGACCAATGGGATTTTAATTTAACAAAAGTACAAAAAGTTCACTGCTATAGTCTCCGATGCCACCCTGCAATTAACCTTGAGAAACTGTCACTTGTCAAGCTTTGTTAGCAGCAAACAGGAAAAGCCACAATTATCTGAAAAGGCTATTAAAATATCCGTCCCTTTCCAGTTGCATGTCTGTGTGAGGCTGAATTTTCTGCACATCCTTTAACCAAGACAACATGTCATAACTTTTGAATGCAAAGCAGATATGACAGCCCAGATGTCTTCGATTAAACTGAACATTAAAGAGATTAATGAAATGTAAAACAATGCCGCGCTTCTCACTTACTTTGTTTTGGAAAATACTTTCGATTTTAAAAAGGTGTTTTTATGTTAACATGTAATGGATTTATCGTTATTTTTAAATGAATTCATTGGTAAATATTTTCTTAATTTTAATTGCTAGTACATTAAATTTCATAGATACACATCCTACAACTAGAAGGACCTGCAACTAAGATATACAACTGTGTACAGGGGGCGTTGAGGAGATAAAGCAGAAAAAAAAAAAAAGATTGGCAAGAGTTTTTAGCCCAGGTGCCAATCCTTAAAAACCAAAAAAAAGAATAAGATTGGCAACAGTTGTTAGCCCAGGTGCCAATCATTAAAAAAAAAAAGAAAGAAAGTAAAAGGATGGTTAAAAAAAAGAAAAAAAATTTCATAGATAGAACACATAAACGAAAGCTATTTGGTCACCCTCAATAATTTTGGGTGTGGCAGGATCCTAAGACAGAAAACTTGGAAATAATTGCCTAGGTGAACTCCTCACCTTCCACATACTTCACCAAACCATCCTCTTATTCGGTCAATCACTCAGCCCACAGATATTTATTTAGCACTTATTCCCAGGCAACATTATAGGGACTGGGGCGAGGGCAGTAAATAAAAGAGACCCAGTCTATGTTCTCCTGGAGTTTATGTTCTAGTGGAGTTAGACAATGCAGGTAAACAAGTACAGGAGTGAGACAACTTCAGACAGGTATGAATGCCATGAAGTAAGCAAAACAGAGTGATGTGATCGAGGGAGACTCATGCGGCTACTTTAGATTGGATGTGGAAGAGAGACCTCTATGAGTAGATGATCCTAGAATTGAGACTGAATGACTCTAAGAAGCCGGCCGTGCAAAGACCTGGGGGAACCCTGTTCCAGGGCAGGAAGAGAAAGTGCAAAGACTGAAATGCAAAGAGGTGGGCTAGAGCCAGATTGGGGAGTGTCCTGTAAATCAGGGGAAGGAGCTTAAATTTTATACATAAGGGATACATTTAAACTACCTGTTTTTCCTTCAACCAGCACAGTCCCTCCCTCTGCTCTCAAGAAATTCTTTCAATCACCCCAAAGTCCTCTCATTGTCTCCCATTCAAACCCACACTTGAATCATATGCTAAGGGAAAAGGAAACAAAGCCTTTCAAAGATAGAAAGATTGCTATGCACATACGCAGAGTGAATTTTTCTGCTCAGAGGGTGATTATATAAAGGGCAGCAGACTAAGGACAGGAGAGGAGGAGGAGCCGGGGGAATGATCACATGAACACGAGAGGAAGGAATGGATGCACAGGGCTCTGATGTGGCCTTGTGTGGGTGCCAGGGATGGGGTTAGGGTGGGATTACCATCAGAAGCATGAGAAGGTATTAGGAAGTTTATTCAATGCCCTTGTTTCTGACCCAGGAGAACCTGACTTCTACTGGACGTGTGGTGGGATGGGATGTTTCCCTGTGCCCTAGGACCTTCCCAGCACCCCACACACTCACCAACATACTGAGGGGACAGTCCACCGTCTGATCATCCTGGACATTCACGGTCCTCCAGAACAAAGTGGAGGACTCAGACACCTCACGCAATGGTGTTGACTCAACAGGAAAGTCTTGCTCCCTGATTGTCCACGGGACAAGGCAAAACCAGTTTGAGATGCCCTCTGACCCAGGACAGCAGTGGAATGCACCACCCCTGTTCCAAATTGTGAGTGTGATGGAATGTCATTGAAGAGCTCTCGTGCTGGCTTGATTGCTAGCCTGTTTGGGTTTTTTTAACCCAACTGTTATTATAATATATAATATTACAATATTACTACAGCTAACAATATAACTTATCTTACTCTATTTCATCAAGCGAACAAAGGCAATGTCTGAAAGGGCTAAACTGAACCAGAAGCAAAATGAGCACAAACTCAAATTGACTTGCATTACAGTGAAGGGGATAAGGATGTGCTACTCCGAAATGTGCAACTCGTCACCAGAGACAGAGAGGCAGCATCAAAACGAGTCTGCAGAAAGAACCCCTACTAAACTCTTACCTTCCATTACTTTCTGCCGTATATTTCCTAGTCATTTCCCCACAATTTATCATCCTATGAAGCCCAAACCCCCTTTCCTTTGTTAAAATGATATATAAGCCCCTAAGTGTAAACACTTCTTTGAGTTTCACTTCTTTTCTTTGAACTCCCATGCACATAAATGTTAATAAAAACTGTTTGCCTTTTTTCCCGTTAATCTATCTTTTGTTAGTATAATTCACAGGTCCCCATCACTGAATCTAAGAGGGTAGAAGAAGAGTGGTCCCTCCCCAACAACAGCTTCAATTTATTCTCCTCCTACATATAGTACCACTCCTCCTTAGTTCAAATAATACTTTCCTTAGAATGGGAAGTGGTACCTTATTGCAAAAATGTTTTGAGTTTTACTAATAAATATATAATTATCAAGTATTCTGGTAATTTGTGGCACATCCAAACAGAGGTAAGTCTTATTAAGCCAGCTTTTTGTTGGCATGCTTCTTACACGGATTTTTCTACTCTGGGTACAAGCATCTTTACAGTAAAATTCAGGCAGTGTCCATTCAGTCTGCAAGTATAATTATTGAGAATACTTAAATACATATCCTGGAATGAGAACTATATACTCTTAGAATAATTCATGTCAATATTGTCAGTGCTGTAAATATTCTAAACAGTAGCTCTTACCTTTGGGAGGTTATGACTCTTCCAAGAATCTGATGAGAGTTAAGGACACTCTTACTACCAATTTTTATACACAGAAAAATTTGCATAGAATTCCTAGTAATGTTTTAGACCCATAGAGTTCATTCATGGAGTCAAGTTAATAACCCATGCTAGAAGGTAAATTTTTATATCTTTCAGGTTTTTAACAAGCAAATGAAATGAACTGACATACGTATTTGTAAAAAGTAACTCTGGTAGTTATTTAGAGAATGTTTTAGAAAAGCAAAAGTTCTAGTTAGAAGGATAGTGCAGGGTCCAATGATGAGTAAAGATGCAAGTGAGCAACGATGGCAGCTTGGACTAAATAAACAGTAACTAGGGACCTGGTAGGAAGGAATTTCTTAAAGACATACTTCAAGTAAAAGGAAAATAGTAGTAACCCACAAGGTATGATTATTATCATTACCAAATATAATAAAACAATAAAATGTAAGAAAAAATTAGAAAGATGCATTGAACCATAATTCTTAAATCAATTGAAGCAGGAGTTTAAAATCTTCCATAAATAAATGCTAGGTCCAGATGGGGTTCCTGCAGAATTCTACAAAACTGTCTGTATCTGTCAGAGTCCAATCAGGAGACAGAAACCACTCTAATAATTACAACAGGAAAATTTAATTTAAAGAATTATTAACTTTAAATGTCATGAATTACAAAAAGAAGACTCCAAAAAATACAGCAAGAGAAAACACAGGAAGCGGAATTACTTCTAGGGTTGAGAGTAAACATGGAGGAAACTGAGAGCCCTAGAATCTATCTATATGCCTGTTTTTGAAGCTCCTATAGATATAAATTGGCAAGATCTTGTAACTCTTTTGCTATACACGTTATTTCTTCCTGAGAGTAGACCTTACACTTCTCCATTTGGGTTAGGCTGGAAATTAACTCTCATTAGAGGCCTCAAGGCAAGGTCGGATGATGTGAGAGGTTCTTGCAGGCAAGGTAATTGTCCCAGATGAAGTCACCAAAGATTATTTATGCAAAGGAGTAATTGTTTGCTCAAAGTGAGATGAAGGAGCCCTTCCACTGGCAAAGAAGTTTCAAGATAATATGAGGGTTCAAAATTCTCACTTGTGTCTTTATCTGCTCAAATTCCCCACTCCAAGTAGGGTACCACTTCCTCCCAACCAGCTTCCTTATCATAAGGGGCTTAGCAGGTTAACGGGCTTTGCAACTCTGCAAACCTTACAATTAGATCTGGGGTCTGATGCTCAGCAATGTCTACCCTGTGGTTGAAAAAGAGAAGGAAGTTTTTTGAGGCCATCACGAAGGCTTTCTGATACTCCATTCATGACGTTACTTGAAACTCTAAAGCCTTAATTTTTATTTAATTTTATTTTTATTTAATTGTGTGCTTTTATTTTCATAAGCTCTCCAGCACACTCAGAAATGACCGTCTACCTCGGTATCTTTGTAACCCACCCTATCACCATAGCAACTAGATTCCAAAGCCACTATCCCAACACCTTGCTCTCTTCTAGCACTCCATTCCAGCTACCACCAGTGATTAAGTACTTGTGAAGCTGCTGTGTGCTATGGCGTACTTGTGCCACATTTCCTCCAGCAAGGAGATTATCTGTGTGCTCATTAAACATGTGAACAACTGAAACTCAGAACCCCATTATGAACTTTACTTCATAATACCAGTCCAGTTCTGAAACCAACTTATCTATCAGTCAGGTTCCTACTAGAAGAGTGGCACACATGAGAGATTTCACTGAAGAGAATTTAAGGAGAGAACTAGTCACAGCCGTGTGGACATGGTTACAGTACAAACAAAAGATGGCGAGGCATTCCTGGAAATGCAGCTGTGGGAAACCTCTACCACCACCAGATCTAAAGAGACAAGAAGAGGGAATTTGGTTCTCAGAGGGCCATGAGAACCAGAGCCACACAAGAAGGGATTCCTAGCAGAACCTGTAGTTTAAACGAAAGATAGCCACTGCCGAACCTAGAGAAGGTGGGAAGAATAAATACTACAATTACTCACTCCTCCTGTTGTCTTCTGATCTCCAATCCTTGCTTTCCATACCCACACTCAAACAGAAGACAGAGAGCAGGGTAAGCTGGGTGACTCTGTCCCCAACAGTCGACCTTCCTGAACACATAAACGGGCAGAGCGAAACAGAGAAAAAGATCTGAGGGAGAAAATAAATAAAAAATATCATAACAGCCCCCAACTTCATTTTATGAGGCCAGCATAACCTTGATATAAAAAGTCTTGACAAGAATATTTCAATAAACAAAAATTACAGCCCAGCCACACTCATAAAAATTGATAGAAAAATTCTAAACAAATAATTGGGAAACTGAATCCAGTAACACATAAAAAGGATAGTAAAACATAAACAAGTTAGGCTTATTTCAGAAATGCAAAGTTAATTAATATTTGAAAATAAATCAGTGTAATTCACCACATTAACAGAATAAAAAAGAAAAATCATATAATCATCTCAATTGATTCAAAAAAGACTTAAAAATTCAACATACATTCAAAAACATTTTTTAAAGTCTGTTAATAAACAAAGAATCAAAGATAATTTATTTAATCTGTTGAAGTATATCTATAAGAAATCAATACCAAATGTCATACTTAATGATAATACATTTAGAACTTTCCCTTAGAGATTAAAAAAATATATAAAGTTTCTAGTCAGTGAAGTAAGGCAATACAAAGAAATATGTTATAAGGATTATGGTTATGTATGTAAAACAAACAAAAAGAATCTAAAATTAAAATGCTATGATGGATAAGTTTATTTAGCAGAGTTTCTGGATACTAGGTTAATACCAAAATCAATTGCCTACATACACACAAGCTGCAAAGCACTTAGAATATGAATTTTTTGATGACACCATTTACCATAGCGTACAAATATCAAATCTCTAAGAATAAATCTAATAAAATCCATGAAGAGCTCTATACAAAATATTATAAAATATTATAGAGAGAAATCAAAGAAGACCAAAACAAGTAGGAGAAAGTCATGTTCATAGATTGAAATATTCCACATTGTTAAGAGACCAGTTCCCTCTAGTTTGATTTAGTTTCCACGTAACATCAATCAAAATTCCAAGAAGTTTTTGGTAAAATGTAACAAGTTGATTCTAAAATATGTATAGACATGCAAAGCATCAAGAATAACAAAGGCACTATTGAAGGAGGAGGAGGAGGCAGCGAAGGAATTTAAACCACCACATATCAAGTCTCCCAGTAAGCATACAATAGTGAATATAGTGTGTTGTTTTTGCAAAGATAGACAAGTGGACCAATGGAATAATATAGAGACCCCAGAAACAGACCACACATTTACAGATATGTATACCTGACCTAAGAGAAAGAAAAGGAAAAGATAATCTGTTAAATACACAGGGCTGAAAAACTTGGGTGGAACAACTGAAACTTGAATCCAACCTCAGGCCATACACAGGAGGCCCAGCGGACTTGAGCATCTTGCTGGTGTCAGCCAAGACTGAATACTCCAGGACAATCAAAAATGGTCAATCTGGGACGTCAGTATCATGGCAGAATGAGCTCTTCCCTCAGACTCTCCCTTCTAAAATACGACTAGAGGGATATTCAAATACCAACAGAGGACATACACACAACATAGGAGACGTCTGGGGGACCCACGCAGGCATACACCTGAAGGTGGTAGTGAGGGTGGATCCTCCAGAATAAGGTGAAGCTGCTCAGCAAGAGCTCCATGGAGAGAGAAGACCCACGGCTAGCGGAGGGGCACAGATGGGGAGAGGCACTCTGTTCCCACCTGGCGCTCCAGCCCCATGCTCTAGCCCCACATTCACCGGGAGAGTGGTGCAGTGAGAGAGGGGCAGGTTAGAAGAGTGGCTCAGCTGGGGAGGGGCACTCTGTTCCTGCCCAGCACTCCAGCCCTGCGCTCCACCCAACATTCACAGGGAGAGTGGCACGGTGAGAGAGGAGCTGGCTAGAGGAGTGGTTCAGCTGGGGAGAGGCACTCTGTTCCTGCTCGGAGCTCCAGCCCTGCACTCCAGCCACACAATAGCATGGAGCACTGCACAGAGAGAAAAGCATTGGCAGGTGGAGCCCTGTGAGTGTCCAGAGCACCACACAGAGAGAGAGGCATCGGTTGGGGGAAGCATGCAGGTATAAGAAAGTGCTGCTTACCCCACCTGGCACTCCAGTCCTACTATCACCAAGAGCTCCACACAGAGTGAGAAGTGGAGGCTGGGGGAAGCACAGGGGAAGGAGAGCACCCCTCCCCCTGCCCAGTGCTTCAGATCTGCCATCAGCCAGAGCATCAGATGCTGAGAAAAGCAGCCAGTGGCCAGAGCTGGAGAGCCCCAGATCATGCTGGACCCAGAATACATAGCACCTGATCCTCACCCAGTGAAGCCACATGGCAGCAGCAACCAGATAATAACACCATGCAGAGGCAAAAATCCACACCATCAAGCACTATGAGAAAGTATATTATATCTCCAGACCAGAAGGAAGATGACAAATACCCAGAAGCCAACCCCAAAGACACAGAAATTCATAACCTAAATGACAAAGAATTCAAAATAGCTATCACTAAAAAAACTCAACAAGTTACAAGAAAACACAGAAAGACAAGTTAACGAATTCAGGAGCTTCTTCACAAAAGAAATTGAAACTTTAAAGAAGAACTGATCAGAATTTTTGGAGGTTAAAAACACAATGAATGAGATTTTTAAAAATCTGGACTCCCTAAACAACAAAACTGACAATATGGAAGACCAAGTTAGCAATTTAGGAGGCAATACTATAGAAATGCTTCAGAGAGAGGAGAAGAGAGAACTAAGACTAAGAAGAAATGAAGGGGCTCTCAGAGAAATATCTATCTCAATTAGGAAATGCAACATAAGGTATAAGTATTCCAGAGGGGGAAGACAAAGAGAATGAGGCAGAAAACTTGGTCAAAGAAATAATAGTGGAGAATTTCCCAAACCTGGGGAAGGAGATGAAAATCCACATAAAAGGGGCAACCAGAACTCCCAACTATGTTAATTTTAAAAGACCTACTGCAAGGCATATAGTAGTAAAGCTGGCAAAAGTCAATGACAAAGAAAAAATATTAAGGGCAGCAAGGCAGAAGAAAATAACTTACAAAGGAACCTCTATCAGGCTTTCAGCAGATTTCTCAGCAGAAACCTTACAGGCTAGGAGAGAGTGGAATGATATATTCAAAGTCCTGAAAGACAAAAACTTCCAGCCAAGAATTCTTTATCCAGCAAAATCTCCTTCAGATATGGTGGAGAAATAAAAACTTTCACAGATAAACAAAAGCTAGGGAAGTTCATTGCCACAAGACCCCCACTACAAGAAATCCTCAAGAAGTCTCTCTTACCTGAAAGAAAAAAAAGAAAACAAGAAAAAGGCTACAAAGCCCTGAGCAAGGAGATGAATATGTAGGCAACAATCAGAAATCAGCAGTTCTCTATCAGATCAGGTTAGTAAACACTTAACTCTTGCATCAAGGATAAAGAAAAGGAAAACACTAAAATAAAAATTGTATCATCCCCTTAACCACAAATTCACAACACAAGATGGAATAAGATATGACAAAAATAAATTAGAAGGGGAAGAGGAAAGGGATGGAAGCAATATAGTCTAAAGAAATAAGAGGCAATCAGAAAATGGACTATTTCATCTTCAAGACTTTCTAGATGAACCTAATGGTAACCACTAAACAAATAATTAGAACAGAGACATATATGATAAACAAGGAAAACGTGAAGAAAACCAACATAGAAAAATACCTAATCAAATCAGTAGCCCGATATACATGGGACAAGAAAGAAAGGATATGCAGAAGAACGAGAAAACATGCAATAACATGAGAGTATTAAGCCCTCATATTTCAATAATCACTCTAAACGTAAATGGACTGAATTCTCCAATCAAAAGATGCAGAGTGGCAGGATGGATTAAAGAACAAGACCCAACAATATGCTGCCTCCAGGAAAAACTTCTCAGCTCTAAAGACAAACATAGGCTCAGAGTGAAGGGATGGAAGACAATACTGCAAGCTAATGGCAAACAGATGAAAGCAGATGTTGCCATACTTATATCAGATAAAGTGGACTTCAAGATAAAACAGGTAAAGAGAGACATAGAAGGGCAGTATTTAATGATAAAAGGAACTCTCCAGCAAGAAGACATAATGCTTATAGACATATATGCACCCAATACAGGAGCACCAAAGTACATAAAGCAACCATTAACAAACCTAAAAGGAGATATTACCAACAACACAATAATAGTAGGGGACCTCAACACCCCACTTACTTCAAGGGATAGATCATCCAGACAAAAAGTCAACAAGGAGATAGAGGAATTAAATGAAAAACCAGACCAAATGAACTCAATAGGTATATAGAGAGTACTCCACCCAAAAACAGCAGAGTATACATTCTTCTCAAGTGTGCATGGAACATTCCCAAGGATAGACCATATATTGAGAAACAAGTCAAACTTCAATAAATTTAAGAATATTGAAATCATACCTACTATCTTCTCTGACCATAATGCTATGAAACTAGAAATCAACTACAAGAAAACAGCAGGGAAAGGAACAAAAATGTGGAGACTAAAACAACATGCCACTGAACAACCAATGGGTCATCGACGAAATAAAACGAGAAATCAAAAAATATTTGGAGACAAATGAGAATGAAAACACACCATACCAACTCATATGGGATGCAGCAAAAACAGTCCTAAGAGGGCAATGTATAGCAATACAGGCCCATGTTAACAAACAAGAAAAAGCTCAAATAAACAATCTTAAACTACACCTAACAGAATTAGAAAAAGAAGAACAAATGAAGCCCAAACTCAGTAGAAGGAGGGAAATATTAAAAATTAGAGCAGAAATAAATGAAATTAAAACAAAAAAGACTGTAAAAAGGATCAGTGAAACAAAGAAGTGGTTCTTTGAGAAGATAAACAAAATTGACAAACCCTTAGCTAGACTCACTAAGAAAAAAAGAGAGAAGGCTCAAATAAATAAAATTAGAAGTGAAAGAGGAGAAATTACAGTGGATACCACTGAAATACAAAAGATTGTAAGAAAGTATTATGAAAAACTATATGCCAACAATAGGACAATCTAGAAGAAATGGGTAAATTCTTAGACTCTGACAACCTCCGAAGACTGAATCAAGAAGAAACAGAGAATCTGAATAGACCAATCACAAGTAAAGAGATTGAAACAGTAATCAAAAACCTCCCCCAAAATAAAAGTCCAGGACCAGACGGTTTCTCAGGAGAACTCTACCAAACGTTCAAAGAAGATTTATTACCCATTCTGTTGAAACTACTCCAAAAAATTCAGGAAGATGGAAATATTCCTAACACATTTTACGAGACCAACATCACCCTGATACAAAAGCCAGATAAGGACAATACAAAGAAGGAAAATTACAGGCCAATATTGTTGATGAGCATAGATGCAAAAATTCTAAACAAAATATTGGCAAACTGAATAAAGCAATACATTAAAAAGATCACACACCATGATCAAGTGGGATTCATACCAGGGACACAAGGGTGGTTCAACATCCGCAAATCCATCAGCGTGATTCACCACGTTAACAAAATGAGGAACAAAAACCACATGATAATTTCCACAGATTCAGAGAAAGCATTTGACAAGATCCAACATCCATTCATGATAAAAATTCTCAATAAAATGGGTATAGAAGGAAAGTACCTCAACATGATAAAGGCCATATATGACAAACCCACAGCAAACATCATACTAAATGGGGAAAAACTGAAAGCCATCCCTCTGAGAACAGGAACAAGACAAGGGTGCCCACTCTCACCACTCTTATTCAACATAGTACTGCAGGTTTTGGCCAGAGCAATTAGGCAAGAAAAAGAAATGAAAGGAATCCAAATAGGCACTGAAGAAGTTAAACTCTCGCTGTTTGCAGATGACATGATTTTATATATAGAAAACCCTAAAGAATCCATTGGAAAACTGTTAGAAATAGTTAACAACCACAGCGAAATTGCAGGGTACAAAGTCAACTTACAAAAACCATAGCATTTCTATACTCAAATAACAAACTAACAGAACAAGAATTGAAGAATACAATCCCATTTACAATTGCAACAAAAGGAATAAAAATATCTAGGAATAAATTTAACCAATGAGGTGAAAGACCTATACAAAGAAAACTATAAGACATTACTGAAAGAATCGATAATGACATAAATAAACGGAAAGATATTCCATGCATATGGATCGGAAGAATAAACATAATTAAAATGTCCATACTCCCTAAAGTATCTACAGATTCAATGCAATCCCAATCAGAATCACAATGACATTCTTCACAGAAATAGAACAAAGAATCTTAAAATTCATCTAGGGCAACAAAAGACCCTGAATAGCCAAAGCAAGACTGAAAAACAAGAACAAAGCTGGTGGCATTGCAATCCCTGACTTCAAAATATATTACAAAGCTATAGTAACCAAAACAGCATGGTACTGGTACAAGAACAGACACACAGATCAATGGAACAGAATTGAAAGCCCGGAAATAAAGCCACAAATCTATAGACAGCTAATCTTCCAGACAAGGGAGCCAAGAACACACACTAGTGTAAGGAAAGCCTCTTCAAGAAATGGTGCTGGGAAAACTGGACAGCCATATGCAAAAGAATGAAAGTAGATCATTATCTTTTTCCATGCACAAAAATAGACTCAAAATAGACCAAAGACTTGAAGGTGAAACCTGAAACTGTAAAATTTCTGGAAGAGAATACAGGCAGTACACTCTTTAACATCAGACTTAAAAGGTTCTTTTCGAATACCATGTCTACTCAGACAAGGGAAACAAAAGAAAAAAAAAACAAGTGGGAGTTCATCAGACTAAAGAGCTTCTGGAAGGCAAAGGAAACCAAGATCAAAATGAAAAAACAACCCACCAACTGGGAGAAAATATTTGCAAATCATATATCTGATAAGGGGTTAATCTCCATAATACATAAAGAGCTCACACAAATGAACTGCAAAAAACCAAAAAACTCAATCAAAAAGTGGGCAGAAGATATGAACAGACATTTTTCCAAAGAAGATATACAGATGGCCAATAGGCACATGAAAAGATGCTCAACATCACTAATCATCAGGGAAAAGCAAATCAAAACTACACTTAGATACCATCTTACACCTGTTAGAATGGCTATGTTCACCAAGACAAAAACAGCAAATGTTGGAGAGATTGTGGAGCAAAGGGAACCCTCATCCACTGCTGGTGGGAATGCAAACTAGTGCAGCCACTGTGGAAAACAGTATGGAGACTTCTCAAAAAATTAAAAATAGAAATACCATATGACCCAGCTATCTCACTACTGGGTATTTGCCCAAAGAACTGGAAACCAACAATTCAAAGAGACTTATGCACCCCTACGTTTATTGAAGCATTATTCACAATAGCCAAGACTTGGAAGCAACTCAAGTGCCCATTGACAGATGATTGGATAAAGAAGATGTAGTGTATACATATGCAATGGAATGCTACTCAGTCATAAAAAAAGACAAAATCGTCCGATTCACAATCACATGGATGAAACTTGAGAGTGTCATGTTAAGTGAAATAAGCCAGACAGAGAAAGACAAAAACTGTATGATTTCACTCATATGTGGAATATAAACAAACTTATGGACAAAGAGAATAAATTAGTGGTTTCTGGGGGAAGGGGAGTGGAGGGTGGGCACAAGGGGTGAAGGAGCACACTTATCTGGTGTATGACAAATAATAATGTACAACTGAAATCTCACTATGTTATAAGCTATTATGACCACAATAAAACAAATGGCCAATCTAGAAGGCCTCGGCTGAGATTGCTCGTCTCTGCCTTACATGAGCTCTCTTCCTCCAGTAATCCAGCCCAACCTTGTTCACATGGCAGCAGCTTTCCACTAGAGCATAGGTTCTCCATTTGGGAAATTTTGCCCCATTCCCCAGGGACATTTGGCAATGTCTGCAGACCCCTTTTGGTTGTCACCAATTGGGAGAGGAAGCTGTGAGGTGTCATGAGGAGAGGCTTGCTACTGGCATCTAGTGGTAGAGCCCGGGGATGCTGCTAAACATCCTACGATGCAGAGGACAACTCCAACAGCAACAAATTACGTGATCCATAACGTCAATAGTGCCGAAGTCGAAAAACACCTCAACAGAGTGAGTGGAAGCTGCAAGGTCTCTTGAGGTCTAGGCTTGGAAATTGCACAATGCCATTTTCACTGCATTCTACTGGGCAAAGTATCACAAACCCAGTCCAGATGCAAGAGGTTAGAAAATAGATTCCACCTTTTGACAGGAGGTGCTACAAAGAATTTATGGACATGTGTTATTTCCCATAAATGCGGATGCTTTGGGGTGGAGGTGAGGGGATGAACCACTAGGCGGGTGTTGACGCCCTTTAACGAAATAGAGAAGACTGATACACAGATAGACTGAGGTCAGGCAGAGGGATTCAAGGACGGCTCTGAGATTTCGGAAATGGAGCATTGAGGAGACTGAGAGGACGCAGACTAAGATTAAGATGGCAAGGGTGCTGTGTAAAATTCAGGCCTGATGTGTTGATTTTGAGATATTCACATCTAAGGAGGACAATTGAGTCATTGAAGTGAAGTCCCATGAATGCAGGATGCCCAGAAGTCTTGGCTGTTAACATAGATAAGGAAAACTTGAAGTTTGTCTTATTGCCAGTCTCATCACAATGTCATAACTTACAAAGATCCAAGTTCAACTTCAAAAAAAAAACCAGAAAAATAATCTAGGTCTTCACTAAGGCCACTTGATGAGTCAGCAAAGAGCAATTACATCAAACAGCAAACATAATATTTTTTGAAACCTTCTTTAGATACTGTTCACATTCCCCCAAAGTTCCATTACACATGGCAACTACTCACATCTCTGCCCTCTCTCTCCCTTTATAAACTCCAAAAACTACCCTCAGCCTCCATGATTTTCTCTCGTCATCCCTCCACTGCTTGTCTTCCTCCTGCCACCTTCCCTGGATCTTATTTTTCTTGGTAGGAGCATATTCTAGCAAGTTACCCCTTATCTTTGTGTTTCGTTTTCACCACCGCACTTAACAAAACTAAACAATCCTCCCCAGTACCCCATTCCTTAGAAAGTGAATTAAGTGGAGGTTTTTTATTTCTATTTTAATTTTTTTTAGCTCCCGCCCAGCTGCATGAAGAAAACTGATCCTCTGAAGCTCTCTTCCTTGCAACTTGTCCACAGAACACTTAGAGGGATGAAAATGGGTCTCAGACTGGAAATGTCCAGGTATAAATGGGCAGAAAGACTTCAAACCCAAGACATGACCAGGGCTTTCTTCGACTGCAAGTTGTCTCACCTGAAGTGTAAGTTGTGGGAACACACAGGCAGAGCATAGCCACGCGACAGGATGTTTCACAGAGAAATAGCTTTCATCCTGCTTTACCATGTTTGAAGCATATCGGGACTGAACAATTCATTTCCACAGCCTCGATGATAGGGCCCTGTCTTAGTCTGCTGCAGCTGCTATCACAAAACACCATAGACTGGGTAGCTTAGACAGTACATTTGTTTTCTCAAAGTTCTGGGAGCTGGAAGGCGAAGACCAGGTGCGGCATGATCAGGTTCTGGTGAGAACCCCTTCCCGGATTGCAGACAGCCACCTCCTCAACGTGTGCTCACATGGCCTTCCCTTGGAGCACGCATGTAGAGAAAGAAAGTTCTGGACTGTATGTTCCTCTTCTTATAAGTGCACTGCCATCATGAGGACTCGCCCGCCCCCCCAACCATAACCTGCTCTAAACCTAATTACCTCCCACAGGCCCTACCTCCAAATACCATCACTTTGGGGGTTAGGACTTCAACATATAAATTTTGAGGTAACACAAACATTCAGTCCACAATGAGCCCAAAGATCTTTTTTTAATTGAGATATAATTGACATATAACGTTGTATTCATTTCAGATGTACAACATAATGATTGGATATTTGTATATATTGCAAAATGACCAAAGGTCTTAAGATCAGGGAGAAAAAAACTTTAAAGGATTATGAGAGAACCACTGTCTTCACAGATAATCTTTTCCTGGAGTTGAATTCAGAGCTCTTTTTTTTTTTTTAAAGATTTTATTTTTCCTTTTTCTCCCAAAGCCCCCTAGTACATAGTTGTGTATTTTTTTCATTGTGGGTCCTTCCAGTTGTGGCATGTGGGACGCCACCTCAGCATGGCTTGACAAGTGGTGCCATGTCCGTGCCCAGGATCCGAACTGGTGAAACCCAGGGCCACCGAAGCAGAGTTGGCGAACTTAACCACTAGGCCATGGGCCGGCCCCCAGAGCAATTCTTATCTTCATGATAAATACGATTTACTCTACCTCCAAGTCTGCAATAAGATCTATATTTATTCCTGATTTTAAAATATTTTTGTGCTTCTCACAAAGCCACCAGCCCCTGCCTTCATTACTTTCCTCTAAAGCAAACATGCTCTGCCTTTTGAATATTTTATTAATCCCTATAATTAAAAATCCTTTTTCTTTCCTGTCCCTTTTCATGGCAATATCTTCCCTTTTCACACATCAATTTTTCTTCTTCCTGAATTGCAGAGGTGGAAAAAAAAAGAGTTGAATGATGTTGTGAATGTAAACACGTCTGTTGCCATGGGAGCAGCAGCAGCTGAGGCGAGGAGAACCACTTGTGGCTGCAACATTTGCCGGAGCCCAATTACCAAACCTGGAAACTCTAATTCAGTAAACAGGGACAACAGTGAGCATAGTTAGAGAAAATTGCTTATTTTATTAGGGAGGGAGAGAGGCAAGCCGAGAGACTGCAAGAACTATAGGAGGCAGAGATGATGTTGGTGAGCACATCCGTTGCCTAATGAAGTGGTGGTTTTTCAAAGTGGCCTGGGAAAAACGCAATTTGCAGCTGCAGTGACTGTAGCATGGGAGGCTAAGATCACCTCCTGTGTTTCCTGCTGGTTCCCCCACAGGCCTGGTGATGATGCAGTGTGAATACCATGCTCCCCTGCAATTTAGCAAACCATTGCCAAGTTGCTGCCTGCTGGGTACCACAAAATTCTGAGCAATGTAAAACAAGTCCAGAAGGACTCAGTCCTTCACTTAGCTTTAAAGAAAAATCTGCATTAAATGCTCAGGGTCATGGAAAGAAAGCTACAGCTACGTTTCTCATTCTTCTCCATCTTAAGAATGAGAAGAGCCATCAAGGAGCCTTTTCATTAACTAAAAGCATCCTTATTTGTCCTCTGGGTCTAAGGGATTGGGGAGCAACTTTGTGCATTTTGTTATCTTGAGAAAAATGTTAATAAGAACAATTAGCCCCACTCATATTTCTGAGATTTTGCAAATAAGAAATGAGGACCCACTTCCTGAGGATGGTTATCTACTAGAGGGTATGGAATAAAAATATTTGTGTCCTATATGCCATCACCAGAACCAGGACCCCAAGAACTAAGACCTCGAGGATCTAGTTTGTCACGATCACAAAAACAGTCCAATGAACGCCTTGATGGCTCAGGTGACTATTCAAGCTTTTCGATCCTACTCTATTGTACACAAAACAGAACAGTTTCCTGCACACATAACTGGCCCTTAATAAAATTAATTTAATTGAATTGAAGTAGATAAAATGAAAAGTTGTTAAAACAGTGAGTTGTACTAAATTTGAGTAATTGAATATGATTCAAGTGTGATAAAAGATCTTAAAAGACTTTAATTTCTGCATTGTAAGTTGAAACAGTGGATTTTTAAATTGTATTGTAAAAACATTAAATCTATTTTTCTCTGGCCCCCCAAAAGATGTTCAGTTTTGGTTTATAGAGGCAGAGTTTGTACAGTGGAAACAATAGTGACTAGGGATTTTTTTTCAAAAAGTTCTATGTCCGGCTTGGATTCTAACTGGCTGCCTGACTTTGGGCAAATCCTTGAAGCCGAAGTTCCTCATCTGTAAATTCTCCCTGGTGAGATCCAAATGACATTATAAATATGAAGGCAATTCAAAAACTATAAGCTATAAAATAACCTATATAAGCCTTCTCCTTCTTGTCCTTGTCCTTTGAGTCTTTACACAAACGGCATCTTCTCAGTGAGGCCATCCTTGGGAGACTTGTCTAAAATTCAGCCACCGCCAGTCCCCATCCTGCTGCGTTTGTCTCCCTAGCACTCATCACCAGGCTGCGCTATTCACAGCCTACTTATTTGTCTTGTGTATGTGCTTATTGCTTGCTAGAATGAGTCTGGAGGGGTTTTTTTTACTGTTTTTTCCCCAGCTATATCCACAGACCTAAATAGTAGGTGTTTATAAATATCTTATAACGAATGAATGCAAAAACGAATGAATAAATAATTCATCGTCAGTTTTTTCTAAATGGCTTTTCAAAATGATGGAGACATAACCAAGGCCTCTGACTACATCTGTTCAAATCAACAGACTCGAATGAAAGAGTGAGGTTACCCACAGAGTGGACAGTCCTGGGCACACGTCTCGACCATTCCCTCTCTGTCACATGCGCAAGCTACCTAGTAACCCCAGCTCCCGCCCTCCGATAGGATTGTTATCAACATAAAGTATGATTATGGGAGGAAAGTGCTTTAAAAGTTAAAAGCACCAAGAAAGTATTACAGTCTGTACTATTATTAAACAGTGGGGTTTCTGGTGCCTTAATATTTTGTCAGGGACATTAAGCACAGTGGGAGGAAGAGTGACAGTTGCAATGCAAACATTTTCCGAGGAGTGCAGAGAAGGAAGCTGCAGCTGGTCTCCGCCTCTGCTCGGAATGCGTTTGGAACCTCCGCCGTGGGCCCCAGAGCAGAGCACAGATCTCACAGCCTTGGCCAGAGACGGGGGCAGCCCACTCTTCTTCATGAAACACAGAAGAGTTGAGTTGTGAAGCAAACTCAGACATTCTAGCAAACTAAAATGTGGAGATTAATGTGCATTGTTCGGTACAACATGAAAGACACAATTAAAGACGTTTAAAAATTAATCATACATCTAAACATAATACATCACAGCTTCCTTCAAAAGGTCATGAAAATGGAAAGTTTCTCCTGCCAGGATCCATTGTTCTTTGGGTCGTATTTTCATGATATGATGCTTTTTAGTACCCCTGCATATGATTAACTTTCAAATAACATGATATTTTTAGATAGCAAAATTCAGAATAGTTTTCCACACTTCTTATTTCTCTTTTCCTCAGAGCCATTATATATTAGGTATCAAGGATGGGTTTTGTGGGGCCGGCCCGGTGGCTCAGCAGTTAAGTTTGCACCTTCCGTTTCCACAGCCCCGAGTTTGCTGGTTCGGATCCTGGGTGTGGACATGGCACCGCTTGGCAAGCCAGGCTGTGGTAGGCATCCCACGTATAAAATAGAGGAAGATGGGCACAGATGTTAGCTGAGGGCCAGTCTTCCTCAGCCAAAAAGAGGAGGATTGGCAGCAGATGTTAGCTCAGGACTGATCTTCCTCCAAAAAAAAAAAAAAGAATGGGTTTTGTTTTGTTTTGTTTTGTTTTTTTGAGGATGGTCAGCCCTGAGCTAACATCTACTGCCAATCCTCCTCTTTTTTTTTTTTGCTGAGGAAGACCGGCCCTAAGCTAACATCCATACCCATCTTCCTCTACTTTATATGTGGGACACCTGCCACAGCATGGCTTGACAAGCAGTGCTAGGTCTGCACCCAGGATCCAAACCAGTGAACCCCAGGCTGCCAAAGTGGAATGTGTGAACTTAACCACTGCGCCACCAGGCTGGCCCCAAAAATGAGTTTTTTCTGACAAAAGTCTTCTAGAGTAGGTTGAGTGAGAAACAAGGAAAGTTCCAGACCTGTGTGTTGGGAAGTGGCGTGCTTATTGAAGAACACAACCCTTTGCCGTCACACTGCCCTGTGTTTCAGCCACAGCTCATGCATTGTTTTAGCCAGTTTCCCCAGCTGATTCCAAAAGGACTTTCAGAGTCTGGCCATCTGTGTGTGGGACTGGTGGACGCGTGATCCCTTCAGATGTTTATTGCCTGATTTGATATGCATGAGGGTTTTTAATCTTTGATCTAAAGAAAGAGAATGGGTAGAGAAGAGAGGACACCTGAAAGAGGAAGGGGATGGGGAAGATGAAGAGAGTAAAGGGGCATTGTCTCTCTGTCTCCTCGTATGTACTGGGGATTACTTTTGAGCCCCAATGGAAAGAGGAGTTGAGAACAGTTGATGAATCAATAATTGGGGGAGTGGGGGTAGGGTGTGTGTGGAATAATGGTACAAGCAGTGCCACTTCAGGCCCAGGTGAAAAGGTGCTACACAGAGATGGGGATAAAGCCATCCTTTATCCTGAACCCCTCTTACCTTCTTACAGCACCCCATGCTGCCACTGACTTGGTGCTGAGGGATCCAGGGGTAGCCACCAACCCAGAGTGGCTCCGTTTGGCAAAAAAGCTTAGAGAGAGCATTCCCAGCATAGGAGGTGACCACATCAGTGTGGGAAGCAGTGGAAGAACAGAAATAGCCTTGCTCTCGAGCCCACGTGAGACACCCATGGGGAGAGACTGGAAGGGTGGCTCTCACACAGGGAGGGCTAAGTGTCATTGCAATTTGGATGTCAGTGTTAACAGTACCTCATCTGTACCCTCAGACAGGTAAGACTTGGGGCAGTTCTGCCTACAGGGAGAGTAATTATCTCAAAGACCCTTTGAAAAGATTACGTTAGATAACAGTGAGCTATATGGCGCAGAGCTCTGACACATAGAAGGGACTAGATAATTTTATCAGTCTTACCGGATTTCCCAGGTACCTGAATGCAAAACTGCAAAAATAATACCTACATCCCTTAGTGCCCTTCTCCATCGCCCTCCCCTTACTGAGGCATCCTTACCAAACTCCAGTGGCTCCAGGGTCTGGGTACTTGTCCAAGATGGTGTCCAATAGCTTTCTGGACTTCCATTGCCATTTGCATGCCAAGCGTTAGGGGATAAATAGACACATTGGAATATGCCATACGTTTTTGTCCCCAACCTCAACAGCATCTCTTAGGCATCTTATAAATTAACAATATCCTTTGAAAGAGAGAACACTTTTTTGACTTGAAATAGTGCCAATACTAAATGAGCAAATCTGAATGAAATTAGTCATAAACGTATCATCTGGCTCAGAGAAAATTTTTATAGCCAAATCACCATCCCATAGTGGTGTCTTATCAGTTTCTCTTGCTTCAATAGGCTATTTTTAAAGGCCCTGTAATATTATCCTCTCAAAGGGGCTGTAGGAAAAGAAGTCAAAAAGAAAAGCCTAATCTAATAAAAATTAAAATGAGGCTGCGAACCAAACATAACAAAATAAAACATTTCTCTCTCCCAGGGGTCTGCCACAGCTGGTTCTTCCAGCTCATCTGCTGCTGGGAAGTTTTACGTTGTCTTGATTATATCCAAAGCAAAATTGCCCCGAATTATTTAATCACATGCGTTCCAAGAATGCGCTACATCTGACAAATTTAAAGTGAAACCGACTGCCTGTATTTTTCTCAGATTTCAATATGCAATTGTGTAGACTTTCTGAGTATCACAAATTTACAAGATGGGTGTAAATTAAAATATAAAAAATTTAAGAAGTTTCAGTCAGATGAATGATTCAGAAAACAAGACCGTGAAATTTCATAGCTGCATACTCAGTCATAGAAAATTCTCATTATGTCTGAGTAAACACGCTCTAATGTGCATGGTAGTACATACTAGGTTATCAAAGATGTTTAACGTGGGAGCCACAATTTCTTTTTCTTGTGAGACTTTTCCACTCTCCCCAACCCTACTCCCTAACTCATTTATAATTGGGTGTGGAATTATAACTATGTTTATATTACAACTATGTTTATATTACAATAAAGAATTATAGTTATATGGGAATTTAAATAGCAACCAGCCAATCACTCATTTTAATGATGAGAAATGAGCAAAACTCAGTAAAAGTAGTCTTTTTGGTTTAAACCTTTCTGAAAAGATAGTTAAAAATCCTAATCCAGGAGAATGATCATAAAGCCTCTCTTTACTTGACCTAACCTTAGAGACTTGTAAAGGAATACATTTTTGTCACCAAGAAACGGGAAATATGATGCAAAAAGATTACATATTTGCCTCCCCGCAAGAGACTGTGAGTACTCCAAACAAACGTACTATATCCTATTATTTTTACAGTTTAACAATGTACATAATAGACATTGAATAAGCATGAAAAGAATGAACTATTCCACACTTGAGACAGATCAGCTACTCCTCCTCCTCAACCTATTTCGAGAAAGATTTGTCAGATCTTCCAGATAATTTTCCCCAGTTACGGACTGTGTCAGCAACAGATGTCAAATATTACATGTAAATTCAATACTACAGAATTATTTTTAGTAGCACAGACCACTACACATAGTTAATGGCCTTGACTAGCTACTGACTTAATTTCTGCCTGTGCATAAGAAGAATACACAGAAGACAGCATAAAGTTGAAAAATATCCACATTTATTTATAAATGCCCAACTTTGGGTACTGCATGTAAGATCATTCTCTTTAAAAAGAACATTCTCCAAATGCATGAAGATCTTGGAATTTAGTTGTCTTTATATTATCCCTCATTATAATAAAATCAGTATCTCAGTCCTTGCTTCACTAATTATGCAAAAGCATCCTCCATTGTAAGTGTTGTCTTTTTGCCTATAAATTACACTTTGTCTTCCTATACTTGGTTTGTTGGATGAACTGTTGACAGCTTATTGCCATTCAGGCAGAAATAATACCCTTGACCATCCCATTTCAAATGACTGTCCTGAAATGTGACTGTTTTTTATGCTAAAAGTTAAAAAAAGGTACCAAATTGAATGATAAATATATATAAAATACGATTTGTAGAAGTTAACAATACACTTAGGTCAACAAGTAGTTTTCAACTGCTTTCTGAAAGTGCCAAAGAATCATTATTTTTAAAAGTATTTTTATTTAGTCCTTAATAGGTAAAGAATTCCCTGTAAGAATCTCCACATAATTTTATAGGGAATAATTTTACTAAACTTTACAATATGCTTCCCTGAAAAAGCAATTCTTAAAGGAGTGAGATGCTGACACATTGCACTGAGTGTGGTTGTGGGGGACTGGAATTGGCCACCCCAAGATATGTCTCTTTGGCATGAGGATTATTTTGGGCTGGTTACTTTTAAAAACTGCAGACAGGAAAGAAACTCTGAAAAGTAGAATTGACTTACACTTTGTTAAGAGACATTTACATTTGTAAAGGAAATCTCCATCTGTAAAGGGGTTTCCTTCTCTGTACCAGGAAGAAGGGGGATGACCTTATCTCTAGAAAGTCTTATCAATGGGGAAGGCAAGGACTTAAGTCTGCATAATAACCTGACTCCTGTTTACTGTGCTTGTCTGGTAACCTCCTATAACTGACTCCCTCCACCCCCAACATCCTCCTTTGTGTTTAGCTGCAGATGATATTTCAGGTGGTGGCTTCAGCCATTTTGGTGAGTTGCTCAGGTTGCCTGAGCCTCTCCCATGTATACATGTTATAAAACTTTGTTTAATTTTCTCCTGTTATTCTGTCTCATGTGAATAAATTCATTCTCCATCCAGAAGGACCCAGAGTGAGTAGAGGGAATGTCTTCCTCCCCTACATGATGATGAGCTCTGGAACATAAAGACCCTACTGTCCTCACACTGCTCACACTGGGGACCTTTTATAGTGTCTTTACAACTGTCCCAATATGCACATAGCATGTGCAGACTTGGTACCCACAAAAAAGCAACCACTGAGGAGGCTTTGAAGCATTCATCTCAATATGGTTCAAGTTTCACCAAGGAAAAACTAAACACTTTAAATCCCATCCAGACATGGTTGCCCCACCCTCTCCCATATCCCCTCTGGCCTCCTCTGAGGTCCTGTAGTTCTCATGGACAATCTCTGGGCACACTGACAACTTCCCACCTCAAACACCCTTTCCTATCTGTCCCTCCATCTGCAGGCTCTCCCTGGCCCATGAGAGATTGCTCAGGCTGCTTGCCTGCACAGAAGACCATGTAAAAATCTTGACTTTATTCTGTTTCAGGCATGCTTTGTATTTCCACACTCTTGCCATTATGGTGCAAGGCTCTTTTTATCCATACTTGTGGGCATTCTGGAAGTGCTGGGAAGTCAACACAAGGAGCAATCCTCAACAATGAGGGAAGGAAAGGAGTATCCCAACTTCCTTGTCCCTCAGTGAGATAATTCTAAGTTCCTGGGAGCATCCCCAGCTGGGCTGAACCCCACGGCCTGCAAAGTTAACCCACCTCACGTAGCGCACTCTCCTGTGGGTTTTCTCCCTTCCATCTCTCACCTTCTCTTCTCTTCTACTTACGCATCCTGGGATCCCCCCAGATACCCTACCTCCACCGGGATCCTTTCATTCAGGGTTCGCTTTTGAGAGATCACAACTAGGACAAACCTTCCTTCAAACAAAGTCAGTGGTAATGAACAAATCTAAGGTAGTAGGGTTAGTTGGGTGATGGGGAGGGGAGAAGGGAAGAAGTGTCATCATTTGCTTAATAGCTGAAAAATGTGCTAGTCATAATATTCATTGGTCTACCATTATGCTAAGAAAACCTCATAAGTTGCAGACCATGCATGTTTTCATGTGCAGTTTCTGGAACTATATCTCCACCAACATATTTTCCTCACGGTACTTTGTTTTCAGAGTTATTAAGCGTGTCCTTGGACTCCAGCCTTTGTCTTATCCGGCAAAGCTTACAGAGTTACTACTTATATTTCCATACTGCTTTACTTTTCACTCTCTCTAGCTATTATCAGTCTGGCTTATAGTAACTGTTAAATATATGAGAGAGGAAGGAAGAAAGGAAGGTAGGATGGAGGGAAGGAAAAAGAGAGGGAAGAGAGGAAGGAGATACAACAGTGTTTAAAAATGTGTTTGGTGCTAAGCCATGCAGTTCTAAAGGGCATATTTGATTTGTTCTGTATAGGTAAATTATAGTATTTGCACATTGCTTGGCTATCTGTAATTCTTAAAAATAAGCCCAGATCCTCCTTAATGTCAATTGAGAAAATAAGTTTCACATACCAGAAACTCAGGAAAAGCACTGAGATCCAAGGAGCATTCTTCAAAGGAAATTAAACTCTGAACCAAAGCAGAGTTCAGTACACAGAGTCCACACAAGGCATTCCAAGTTCTTAGCAATATGCTTTAGCTCAGAGATTTCACTCCATTCCGTAAAAGAACAAAGAGTTTAGAAATCAAATGTGCTTTGTCCTTTCCAAATAAAAGAAAACAAAGTTCATGAATATTTTGGGCCCTTGAAAACATAATACCAGTTTATCTACATGAAGATGGAGTGAATGGTGAGGAATCTTATGAAAGTTAAAGTAGTGATACGCATTCAATACGATCTAGCAATCATGATCTTGGTATTTACCCCAAGGAGTTGAAACTTGCATCCACACAAAAACCTGCACATGGATGTTTATAGCAGCTTTATTCATAATTGCTGAAACTTGGAAGCAATTCAGATGTCCTTCAGTCAGGTGAATGGATAAATAAACTGTGGTGCATCCAGACAATGGGATATTGTTTAGTGCTAAAAAGAAATGAGCTATCAAGCTGTGGAAAGACAGGGAGGAAACTGAAATGCATATTACTAAGTGAGAGAAGCCAATAGGAAAAGGCCACATACTGTGTGAATCCAAATATAAGATGTTCTGGAAAAGTCAAAACTATGGAAACAATAAAAGGATCAACAGTTGAATAGGTGGAGCACAGAAGACTTTTAGGGCAGTGAGACTACTCTGTCTAATACTATAATGATGGAACGTGTTATTATACATTTTTTCAAACCCATAGAATGTGCAATACCACGAGTGAACCCTAAGGTAAACTATGGACTATGAGTGATGATGTGTTATTGTTGTAGGTCCATCAGTTGTAACAAACAGTACCACTCTGGTAGAGGATGTTGATAATGGGAGAGCCTATGCATGTGTCGGGCAGAGGGTATATGGGAAATCTCTGTGCCTTCTGTTCAATTTTGCTGTGAACCTAAAACGGCTGTGAAAAATAAAGTCTGTCTTTAAAAAACATTAAAATAGTGCATAATTTAGTCCTCACCAGCAATTATCTATCTTGAACTGACTCGTTTAAGATTGTTCTTAAGAAGTTCTCTCTTTCTCCACCCTCCTCAAAATAAAATCAAAAGACGGGGGAAAATAATCAATGTTGAAATGCTTGAAATTTTTTATTTTCTTCATACCACTCTCTCCAGATCATGTTTATACAAAGGGCCTGGGTATGCAAAACTTTGTGTGAAAATATTCTCTGTAGAGTCTAGTCTAACCACCTTGGAATATGTGTGATCTTTTACTGCCCACCTCAGGAATTAATCTTCTTGGTTTTCTTTCCAAGACAGCAAGCTTTAGTTCAGTTGAGGAAATACAACAAGTAATTCACCCAGGCTATAATTTCAAACTGTTGAGCTTCTGGCAACTTGCCCCTCCTCATCGTTTCTTTAGATCTTGCTCCTCTCCTCCCTTTCTCCTCTTCACTCCCATGCACACGCAGCCCCCTGATGCGCTCCGTGGAAGCAACACGGCCGCAAATCAGAATGAGGGGAAGGCTTTGAAGTCTCTCAGGCATAATAATTTGCTTTCTATTTATAAAAATGGATCCACTGGTAAAATAAATCAAGTGTCAGGCAAAGTAGTATAATGAAATGTGTTTTGTGCCTCATTCTGAAGAACAAATAAATTTTTCCCTCCACGGGGTTGAGAAATGTTTTAGAGATTCGGAATAAACTTCACCTCTGTCCTCAAATTCTTGATCTGGAAATATTGACTGTCTTGATGAGAAATTCAGACGATCCCCAGCAGCCCAGACTCAGAGAGAGTTCCAGGAAGCTTAAGGTGGCTGCTCAGAAATAGGGACAGCAGTGCCTCCAGATTCCTTTTTAACGTACAGGTCACAAATTAGACCCCTCATGGTCAGCATGATATTCACAAGTTATAATATTTTAGTCTTCCTTTGCTTCTTCTCTGCCTGTGGAGGGATAGGAATTGAGGTGATAAATATCAGAGTAAATATCTTTTAAAAACCCACACTAACAATAGGGAAAAAAATGCTGTTTTATTATATGTTTATAAATGTATACCCCAGAGCTTCTAATTCCACATTCCTGTTTGTCTTGGAGAAGGGGCCACACTGATCCTCTTGTAGACATTTTCAAAAGAGGTGAATGCAGGAGTCAAGCTCTATGTAACATGATGTTTGGGTATTAAATGCCATTCCCAAAGTAGTTTATGCTAAATCCCACAATCCCAGGTCTATCAGTGATGAAGACTCTCTTCTTGACCTAACTCTAGAAGCATGGCTCCCAGTAGCTTAAGGCTGTGTCCCTGGGATGTCATCCAACACCTCTTAAAATGCTGCCTGAGAAAGTTTGCAATTGCAAATCATTTTTGGGCTCCTTTGAGATGTAAATCTTCTACCACTCAAACTGTCTCCTCAAGGACCTGGGAGCCGTCTCTTTGAAATGCAAACGTTCAAGGAGATAACTCACTCTGGTTCCCAGCCCCTGTGGGAGAGGACAGCTTGCTCCAGTTTGTACAACCACTCCCTGTCATAAAAATACTGTTTGTTGCTTCTCTGGATATGCCCAATTAGCCAAATGGCCTAGTGACCAAACACCCCCTTCTAGCTCTTCAGTTTCCCTCCTTTTGCACACCTCAGTGTTTACAAAGTCTCTTGCCTCTTATTTCAGCAAAGTTGAGCTCAGGTCACACTGGGTTCTCTCCCCTATTGCGACAGTTACTATTAAACAAAATCTGTCGTTATTGCCATTAACTGGTGTCCAGCTTGGTTTCTCTTTGACATCAGTCAAGTTTCGCTGAGGAAACAGTAACCACTCTAGGCATTTCAAACAGAAAGAATTTAAATACAGGTAATTAGGTATTTACAAAATCTTACTGGAAGAATTGGAGAATTGGAGGTAGGGCTACTACATTTACTGTCTAAACGAGGAGCATTTTTTTAGAGTAAGAGGGGCCCTATTAATAATGACACTTGTATAATGGGTATAAATCAGGACTATTCCAGAAATATGGATATGCAATCAACCTAAAGTCAGGCAGCCACTCCCGTGGCAAAGTCCCATCAGTTAGCTCCTGTTCAGAGTTTTGAAGCTTCTGCTCCTACTGCTGCTGCCGCAGCCCTGAAGGCTCACACCCACAAAGCCAGAGGCTGCAAAAGAAAGACTGAAGCGAGTCCCCAGCACCCTTCAGCCCAAGTGCTTGTCAGGAAGCCAGCCTCTTCCGCCTCCCCACTCTGTCCCAGTGCTTCTAATTGGCAGAACCTCATTCGCATCCGGACCCCTAGCTGTAAGTGAGTTTGGAAATGTCATTGATAGTTTTTCACCCTCCCCACAAAGGAGGAGAACAAAATGCAGGTTCAGAGAACCAACATAAGCGTCTACCATAATCTGCCATACCATGCTATTTGGCCTTGTTTTCAGACAAAAAAAATAAGTCTGTTGTGTCAGAGCTCTAAAAAATGTGAAGTATTAAGATTTCCAAGTCTCCTCAAGATTGCCTGAATGAACTCTGGGCAGCCTGCCTCAGGACTATTCATTTGTTCTACCCATTGTTAAGTGCTGATCCTAATTCTGTTTCCAGTGAAGAGAGGCAAAGATGATAAAGAGCTTAGCGTATTTTGCCCTGAATCTCTGTTAATAAATTATCAACGCATTAATACTTTTTCAAAGTGGCAGATGGGTTGTTTTCTCAAGGTGTAATGAAAATAGCATGAAAGATGGGTGTGGTCAAGAGGATGGTTGCCTGAGGAGTTGTCAACACAATGATGTTTTGGTTGGGTTTATGTTCCAGCTGCTGAATGTATTGTGGAAGACGTACTAAATTGGTTACTTGGTTTGTCCCTTGGGTGTGGCTGTGACAGATAACATTTACTGAGGAATAGGAGAGGGATAGAAAAACAGAGAAAATGACTAAGAATCAGTAACAGAAGGAGACATCAAGACCAGAGAGATACAGAGAGACAACAGACACGCACCTCCCCCACTATGCAGACACAGATGTGCACGCATGCAGGTAGGCACAGACGCGCACCCTGAAAACAAAGGAATGGGGCAGATGAGAGAAGAGACAGAGAAAGGAGTACACAAAAGCAAAGTGAGAGAACAACATTAAAATCAAGAAGACAAAAATATAGAGATTGAGAAAAGTCTTTCTCATGCTAAAGCTATTCAGAGAATCATTACAGCATGTGGTGGAATTTTAGAGATTTTGGTTCTGTTCTCACTTCTTTTTGCTTTGTTACTGGGTTATTTTTGATTTCTTGCTAATTGAAGAATGTCACACGAACATATGCTGTGATTATGAAACTAGTTTTTGTCCAGAATTAAATTGGTGAGGTACAAATTTATGAGATATGGAGAGAAAATATTTTTTGACTCATAATTCATGATTTTTCTATCCCATATTTCTACTATATAGAGAATGTGAGCACCTGCTTTGTTGCAATAATTTTGGTGTAGAATCAAGCAAGTATTTTTCTTTGGCGTGACTGAAATTCCACTATGTCTCCCTGATTCAGATATTTGGGCCATTATCCCCCAAAGTCTTGTTTCTAATAATGTGCACATTAATTACTTCATTTTTCTCACACTTCACTATTTCCTCCAAGTTAAAACAAAATCTTCTAATGAAGAGCAATTTTCAAAAATCAGCCACAAACAGATGAATTAGTGAACTATTAAAGATACTTTTATTATGTTAAAGGATTAGAAAGGCATGTCCACTGTCACCATATTGTTTGAGGTTCAAGCTCATGTAACCAGACAAAAAAATGAAATAATTGGCATAAATATTGGAAAAGACAAAATTATCATTATTCCATGTAATATAATTTTGTAGCCCCAAGTATAAAATATTCAACTAAAATATATACTAATAATTAAATTAGATTACTGGAGACAAGAAAAATAAACAAAAAATCAATAGCTTTTCCATATATTGAAATAAACAGTTAGAAATTAAAATAAGACAAGTATTTTATTCACAACTGTGGCAAAAACTACTAAATATCTAGAAATAAATTTAGTGAGAAGAACATAAGAGCTCTATGAATAAAATTTCATTCTAGGACATAATGAAAGACCTAAATAAGTGAAGAGAACATCCATTACTCACAATGAGAAGACAAAACGTCTTAAGATGTTAATCCCTTCTGAATAGATACGTAACATAGTGAAACTCTAATTTGAATATCAAAGCAGGATTTTGAAACTAAAGAGCCTAAATGTCATATGACAAAATAAATATGAATGAATTACTGAGAAATTTTTGATGAGGAAGAATCGCAAATGGGTATTTGACCCACCAAATATGAAAAATATTATAAAAGCTACTATTAATCCAAACAGTGTGGTACTAGTGTAGAAATATGACAAAGCTGACATTACAAATAATTTGGGAAAAGATGGACCATATAATAAGTTGTAATGGGAGAACTAGTTCTGATTTCAAAGAATTTTAAGTGAATTCATAATCTCTCAACATATATAAAATACTAAATATTAAAATGTAAGCAATATATCTTTAAAAATATTAATCCATATAGATAGGACAATATACTACAACTTTTTGATGGGTCATGGGGAGGACCTTTTCTAAATAAGATAGAAAACAAAGAGTTAATAGAGAAAAATGTGACAGATTTGACTACATGAAAAGATACAACTTTTATATCTTGAAAGACACTGTTGAGAAAGTCACCTAGGGCCAGCCCTGGTGGCCCAGTGGGTAAGTTCAGTGCACTCCGCTTCAGTTGCCTGGGTTCACTTCCTGGGCACAGAGCTACACCACTGTCTGTTAGTGGCCATGCTGTGGTGGTGGCCCACATACATAAAAAAGAGGGGGATTGACGGTAGATGTTAGTCCAGGGCAAATCTTCCTCAGCAAAAAAATTTTTTTTAAAAAGTCACCTAATGTCAGACAAGGAGAAAAAAATTGTAACACATAACAGACAAAAGGCTAATATTCCTAATGTATAAATAATTGCAATAAATTAATAAGAAGAAGACAAATAAGCCAATGGAAAAATGGGCAAAGGATACTAGCAGGCAATTCACTGAAAACAAACACAAATGGCTTATAAACATAAAGGGGCTACAAATGAAACAAAAGTAAGAAAATAATTTTTGCCCATGGGAATGGGAAGACTCAAAAAGATAACATCGAGTGCTGGTGGGAGTGTTGGGCAACCTGGCAGTCTCACAATATAAATCAATATAACCTATGGGAAAGTAATTTGTCCATGAAGTTGTGAAACATGCATTCCCTTTAACCTAGCATTTCTTTTTCTAGGACACTAGCCCACAGATCCAATAACATGAATTGCAGAGCAGTTATCATAGCATGACTCCATTTTTGTGATTTAAGGTATATATGCAGGCATCTGTGTGACTGTGTATAATGTATGCGTCTATAGCCGGGTCTATATAAAATTAGGAAGAGGTTGGGATGGATAGGCACAAGTGAGTACTTTGGAAAATGGAGTCAAATGGGTGAAAAGGAAGATTGTCATTTCGTTTTTTTATTGAGGTATAATTGACATATCATATTAGTTTCAGGTATACAGTGTAATGATTCAATATTTGTATATATTGCAAAATTATCACCACAATAAATCTAGATAATATCCATCACCATAGTTACAAACTTCTTTTCTTTCTTGTGATGAGAATTTTTAAGATCTACTCTCTTAGCAACTTTCAAATATGCAATAAAGTATTACTAGCTATAGTCGCCACACTGCACATTACAATCCTATGATTTATTTTTTTTACAGCCAGAATTTCATATCTTTTGACTCCTTCAAGAATTTTGCCCATCCCTCACCCCCCATTTCTGGCAACCCCTGATCTGATTTCTGTACCTAGGAGCTCCGTTTTGGGGAGGGAGTTTGTGTGTGTGTTTTGTGTGCGTGAAGTGAGGTCATAGGGTATTTGTCTGTCTCTGTCTGACTTATTTCACTTAGCGTAATGCCCTCAAGATCCATCCATGCTGTCACAAATGGCAAGACTTCATTCTTTTTTATGGCTGAATAATATTCCACTGCATATGTGTGTGTAAATACATGTATATGACATTTTCTTTATCCTTTCATCTGTCAGTGGACACCTAGGTTGTTTCCATGTTTTGGCTATTGTGAATAATGCTGAAACAAACATGGAGGTGCATATATCTTTTCAAATTAGTGTTTTTGTTTTCTTCAGATAAATACCCAGAAGTGGAATTGCTAGATCATACGGTAGTTCTATTCTTCATTTTTTAAGTAACCTTCCTACTGTTTTCCACAGTGGTTGCACCAACTTACATTCCCAACAACAGTGTACAAGGGTTCCCTTTTCTCTACATCCTCACCAACACTTGTTGTTTCTTGTCTTTTTGGTGATAGACATTCCAACAGGTGTGAGGTGATATCTCATTGTGATTTTGATTTGTATTTCCCTGATGAGTAGTGATGTTGAGCATCCCTTTATGTGCTTGTTGTCCATCTGTATATCTTCTTTGGAAAAATGTCTATGTGGATGCTCTGCCCAGTTTTTAATCATTTGGTTTTTTGCTATTGAGTCGTATGAGTTTTTTACATATTTTGGATACTAACGCCTTAACAGATATACAATTTGAAAATTTCTTCTTCCATTCAGTAGGTTGTCTTCTTATTTGGTTGATGGTTTCCTTTGCTGTGTTCCACTTGTTTATTTTTGCTTTTGTTGCCTTTGCTTTTGACGTCAAATCCAAAAAACCAACGCCAAAAGCCTCATGGTCAAGGAGCTTAATGCCTACGTTTTCTTCTAGGAATGTTATAATTTGCAGCCTTACATTCAAGTCTTTAATCCATTTTGAGTTAATTTTTGTGTATAGTGTAAGATAGGTTTTCATTTCATTATATATTTTCATTTTAAAAGTAGTGCCTATCGGGGCTGGCCTGGTGGCATGGGGATTAAGTTCATACACTCCACCTTGGCAACCCAGGGTTCATAGGTTCAGATCCTGGGCACAGACCTACATACTGTCCATCAAGCCACGCTGTGGTGGCATCCTGCATAGAATGTAGAGGAAGATTGGCACATATTTTAGCTCAAGGATGATTTTCCTCATGCAAAAAGAAGAAGACTGGCAACAGATGTTAGCTCAGGGCCAATCTTCCACACCAAAAAATAGTAGTGCCTATCAATAGATGAATGAATTTTTTAAAATGTGATGTATATATGTGTGTATATATATATTATGGAATATTATTCAGTCTTTAAAAAGAAGAAGGAAATCTTGCCATTTGTGAAAACCTGGCAGATATTATGTTAATGAAATAAGCCACACACAGAAAGACAAATATTGCATTATCTCACTTGTATGTGGAATCTGAAAACAAAGATCAACCTTAGAGTAACAGAGAATAGAATGGTGTTTACCAAGGCAGTTGGGTGAGGGAAAAGGGCAGATAACTGATCAAAGAGAACAAACTTTCAGTTATAAGATGAGAAAGTTCTGGAGAACCAATATACAGCATGGCAACTATAGTTAATAATAATGGATCATATACTGGAAATTTGCAAAGATGGTAGATCTCAAGTGTTCTCACCACACACACAAAAAGGGTAACGGTGGGAGGTGTTGGAGATGTAAATTAGTCTGACTGTGGTAATCATTTCACAATGCGTATATACATCGCAACATCACATTGTACATCTTAAATACATACAACTTTTATTTGTCAAAATAAATGTAAAAGTTTTTAAAGTGGTAATTTTCACAATAATTAGAACGGTAATTTTAGATGCATCTATGTGGCTTTCGTTTGTAAACTGAATAAAGTGTTTGACTTTAAATTGTGTCTGCTTCCTTCCTATAACAAATGTGATTTTGTTCCCCCATATGTTCTTCAGTTTTTAGCTCTATTTGTCACATCATAGTCACTCAACAAACATTTGTTGAACAAATGAATGAATAACTAGACATTCCCTAGCTTTTTGCTGTCTATGGACCTCTTTTTCCTCCGAAATACAGTAGCTAGTTTTGATTTCTTTTTTTTTTTTTTTAAAGGTTTTATTTTTTTCCTTTTTCTCCCCAAAGCCCCCCAGTACATAGTTGTATATTCTTCGTTGTGGGTCCTTCTAGTTGTGGCATGTGGGACGCTGCCTCAGCGTGGCTTGATGAGCAGTGCCATGTCCGCGCCCAGGATTCGAACCGACGAAACACTGGGCCGCCTGCAGCGGAGCGCGCGAACTTAACCACTCGGCCACGGGGCCAGCCCCAGCTAGTTTTGATTTCTATGCAGCTCAGTTAGCACTAATTGTTCACCAATTTTTTCAAGATTATTTTTTTCAATTACTCCCATCTTCCCAGGGATTTAACCACCTCTCAATTCACCCCCCCTTCCACCTCCCACCTCTCCTCCTCCACTCCCAAACTGGAAAGCATGCATTTGTTGGCATATTCTGTCCATATGCTCATTTTCAATCACTGATTCAGACATCTTATTACAGGAAATGAACACTTTTTTAAACTTAAGGGATAATTGTGTGAAACTATTTGAAGAACTGTTGCTTCAATTTGAAGAATAAATTACTGGACTCAACCATATCATATGTTTTCTTATTCTAGGTAACAAAAATAATTTCCCAATTAACCAGAGGGGGAAAAAGATTAATTTGGTTGTGAAAATAAAGAAATACATCCACATAATAAAAAAGAAAATGTGTTAGATCAGCTCAGATTTTCTACAGTGATAGTCAAAATGTTCTTTGTTCACAGCCTATCTAATCCCTGCTTCTTAAACCCAGATTAATCTCTTTGGTTTATGATGAGTTCCCAATCAAATCGATAACAAAGATTGTAGAAGCTTCTCTTCAGAAGGTCTGGCTGGCTTCATCTAAATGACCTGAAGGGAGAAAGGTTTCCTAAGTGGAGTTTTGTTGTCACTCTTGCTGTTTATTGTTTCTAGTGACTCTCCCTAAATCATCTAAGGCTAGCAGGAAGAATAAATTCACATTTAAAAGTGCCTAGGATGTATGAACTACTTGACACATGCTACTTCATTTAATTCTTAAAACATATTATGAAGCAGCTATTATTCTACCCATTTTAAAGATAAGGAAACTGAAACTTAGAAAGGGTAATGACTTGAACAAGATCCCACAGATAGTAGATGTTAAAGGCAGGACCCAAACTCAGGGGTATCTAATTTCAAAGTCTGTGCTTCTATACCAAAAGCCATCCCCATGAAGTCTGAAATGTTGCTCACAATCAGAGCATTGTTACGTGGATCTTTCAATAAATGTTGCTTTTCCCATTTCATAATGATCAAATTTCACAATGATCATCTTAAATGCAATGACATTCATCCTTACTTAAAATGTCAATTGGAGGGGCTGGCCCCGTGGCCGAGTGGTTAAGTTCGCGCGCTCCGCTGCAGGCGGTCCAGTGTTTCGTTGGTTCGAATCCTGGGCGCGGACATGGCACTGCTCATCAAACCGCGCTGAGGCAGCGTCCCACATGCCACAACTAGAAGGACCCACAACGAAGAATACACAACTGTGTACCGGGGGGCTTTGGGGAGAAAAAGGAAAAAAATAAAAAAAAATCTTTAAAAAAAAATAAATAAATAAAAAATAAAAAAAAATGTCAATTGGAAACTTAATTACTTCTCTTCTCTGCCCATTGGGAAAAAAGGCAGTAAGAAGTGACCAATGCTCTGATTTAATTATGCTCATTTGTCTCCGGAATTTTTCTGAGCATTTTAAAATGAGCTAATAGTGCAGACCAATTAACAAGCAAAATGAGATTACACTCAAAGACTGCAAAGCCAAACACCAGTCCTGGTAAACACAAATATCAATAATTAGGGTTTTAATTAGAATTAACTTTAAACCAAAAGAGGTACGGAGATAAACATACAAAGCACAAGTCAACATCATAACAAGCAACTTTGGGGCAGAAAATATGTAAGTATGCTAGTAAGTTCTGTAAAGTCTTATTATCCTCCCTCAATCTTGTATCATCCTTTTTAACTCTTTTGTTTCCATTTTGAATACAAACATCAAATATCAAAGTTTTCAAACTGAGCCAAGATCAACCTTTGCAAACAACCATCACAACCACTCCAGGTTTTTGCTAACAACTGAAACCAGAAAGGGAAGCAAAAAGTAATGAAGCCAAATTTCTGGAAGTGTTTTCTTCTTGTAGAAACATCTGGAATTTTCTCTGGCGAGACTTGAGGCTTCTTGCCCTCTTTCAGATGATAACTGCTATAACCTTGAAACCCTTGGAGGACGCATTCAGGACCTAACGTAAAAAAAAGTAAAAAGAATACCTTATTAGCAATGTAAAATAAATCAGCCAATTAATTAAAAGGGTAATTATGAACAGTATTGATACTTAGAGAATTATGTACATAAACCAGTGATGGAGCCCGTGATGTATAAAATGCAATCACTGAAAGATTAAGGGAAACAAAATATTGCTCCCAAACAAGAAACCTAATTTGAGACTGATTCCACAGCCATAGGAAAGCCGAATAAGCTATGGTGTCCGTGGTGCTGTAATTGACAGTTAGGTTTAAAAAATATACAGGATCAATAGGGTACAGGGAAGGAAAGTCCATACACTGTAAAACTATGAAGCCATAAAAAACTAATGAGGGAGCTCCTTATGACTGGTATAGAAAGCTCTCAAAAGAACAAAATTAAGAGAAAAAATTAGGATACAAAACAATGTACAAAATATGTAATCATTTCTGTTTAGAAGAAAACGAGAAGAGGGAAAAGGCTGTGAATGTATTTGGATTGTATTTACATAAAACATCTCTGAAAGGATGACACTGGCTACCTGAGAAGAGAACTAGGGGAAAAGGTGGGACAGAAATTTTTCATGGTATATTTGTTTGCTCATTTTAATTAGCAAGGACTTTGACCCAGGAACTCCCTAGGCAGAAATTTTCCCTATGAATACAGACATATTCCAAAATACAAATTCAAAACAATATTCACAACAGCAATGTTATTAATAGGAAAAAACTTTTAAAAACCTAAAAGCGCATCAATGATTGATTGCTTACGTAAATTGTGGTACACCACCAATCTACAGAGTGTAACTAACAAGGGGAGGAGAATATCTGTGAACTCCGAATGGAACTGCCCCTCTGCCATCCCAGAGGTCTAGCCCCTTATTTGCTACCCTCAGTTGAATCTTGGGTAGTCTAACGGGTAGCATAACCACATGGTTGTTTTGGATATGGAAAGAAAGAAATCCAAGAGAAATACTACTCCAGCATGCCAAGAATTGTGAAGGGTCTGACATTTTACCCTATTTGCAAGCCAACAAGCTAGTCTGCCACAGTTTCAAGGATGTTTGCAGAAGACACAAGACTCTAGAAATACAGTACTTCATTATTCACAGCAATATTAGTAGCCAGAGTTTCAGCATTTACTTATGCTGGTCCCTGAGTTCCAACTCCAACAGGGTGACCCAAGAGGATCAGGTGACAGACACACACACACACAGTGGGTTGTATTACAGGAGAAAAACTTAGAGCTTAGCTGTAGGGGACCTGGTCAACCTAGATCTTAACTTATCTCACTCAAAGAACATCATGTCTTGAAGGAACACAGAGCCCTTCCACATGAGCTACTGTTCCTGGGAATGCTGGTCATACCAAAGACAGTTCCTCTTGGCACGCACATAGCCTTTGTCCCCTGCCTATATAAGCAACCTCCTTCTCTGCCCATGGTAGCAGGTGCAGAACTTCAGCCAGCCAGCTGCCCCTGGAAACTCCCTATACATAAGTCCCAATAAACAAATATGTTTCATACTCTGTCTCCAGATCTTTTCTTCATTCTCTCCACACCCTATCCCGCACTGCTTGCTCAACCTGGCATGTGGCCAGACACTAGGGAACCCAAATCTCTTATAATGGGCAGTAAGCATGACTGCCCTTTGCTCTAGAGGAAGGCTTTATCTCTATTTTCCAAAAGTGTAAACAAGTCTGACCTTTGGTGTAGAAGGAGACATTATCTCTCTCTTACAAGACTATTCACCATGCTAAAATCCTTGAAAAGATAGTCCAGAACAAAGGCAATCATCATATCTGTTCACATGATATGCAGAAATACAAGGAACCCAAGGAAAATTGTCTCCCAACAATCTCCACCTCTCATTTCCCCACCACCTCAGCTTCTAGTGAATTTCCTAACGAGTACACCACCACATCAGCCACTCTGATTAATCTCATCCAGTAATAGTTTTAATTAAGACTGTCGACGAGACTCCAAGCAACAGGATGAGGCCGACCTGCAGGATTGACCCCAACCATGCCCTGCTGGGTCCAGGGCCTAACCAGCTAAACAAATACCATAAACCATGAGCGTCTACATTAGAAATCCTGGTTGCCTTCACCTTTAGCTTCTGTATTGACTTTTCTATTTAGCTGGAGACATTAATTTAGGTAGAGCAAAATATATTAGCAGTTGCTCATTCTCCACCTCAGCCCCCCAAAAAAGAAGTCTTAGGCAATTCTCTCATGCATAACCATGCTTGTCAGTTAGTCGAGACTAATCTGAATGCCTTTTAGCACAAAACTGGTACCATTGATCACTTCAGTGAAAGTCAAAGAAAAGTATCGTATCACTTTTTCTAATTGAATGTCCTTCCTGTTGTAGGAACAGCTATCTACAAAGTGAATATAAACAACAAGTCAGTTACCCTTCAGAGAAGCTCCTCAAAGTAGCTAAGGGTAACTCCAATTTGGAGGGATTGCTACAGTCACCTGAGGGCTATTGAATCAACTGCAGGTTTTTCTTTAAACCCTCAAAGGTGATCTATGAGCACCTCTAAACTGCAAGTCACTATATTTTCAGGAGGGAAGCAAGTTAATTCCTGGCTTCCACACAAGAAGTACCTTCCCATGGGTGCATATGGTGCCCCTAGAAAGAAAGTATTGTTTACATTTGGGGATCCTTAAGAGGAGCTTGCATTGGACTAGGACCCAGGTTGACAATGCCTCAAATGTGGCTTGCCAGCCAGCTAGTAAACCTTAAGATCCCCAGTTCAGTTGAAATAATTGAATCTGGTCCTTGTCTTTGGAAGGACTGCACATGGGAAATCAGTCCAACCTGTCCTGTTTGTCTAGCTCACCAGCCAGGATGGCCCATGCTCCTGAACCTCTCACAGAAATCACCCATCAGTATTTCTGGATGTCTGCCCCACACCTGTTGCGTAGCTATTGCTCAGCCATTCCACAAGATGGACAAATGCCACCTGGTTGGCATGTTAAAAGGTGTGGACTTTATTTGTTCTATAGAAAATCAGGGGGAGGAAAAATAGTAAACTCCAAAAGCACAGAATCTGGAGCTAGGATGCCTGGTTATAGGTCCTGACTCTGCCACACTTTTGTTAATATTGCCTCTGCTCTGATAGAAAAAATCTTTAAGTATTGGGAAGCTGTCAAGCTCACAGTAGCACACACAAATTTCCAAAATTCGTAGTCTGAAAGCTCAAATTTTATCATTGGCAACAAATACTGCCCGTTGTGTTCCTTGAAGCAACAGGCTCACTTTGTTCATTTTTGAAAAAGGTCTGCCAAATAACCAAATCTGAACAACCATGGTTTTGTCTGCCAGTCATTTTTTCAAGTGAAAATGTTCCATGAAAAGCAGTTAGTTCAGCCCACAGATCAAACAACCGCACACAGGCTTTTTCTCAAGACAACCATCAAACTGCAGAGTGCATCAGATGGGCTTGAGGAATACTTCCTATTTATCACACAGAATATGAAAAAGGTGTGTACTCAAAGGTTGAGATGTAGTCAAACTGATAATTTGTACTGCTTTATCAAAGACATTCTTAAATGAAACTCATTTGGTAATTGACAGGGTTCAGAACATGCTACCCCAAAAATATGGCGCTTTGGCATATTGAATATTTTAAGCTGAAGGAATTTGAGAAACAACAGGTGCAAGAAGGACTCTGACATCCCCTGAAGCAGGTCATAAGACCCTCATGTTAGCAGCATCCTCCCCATACCCAGAGGAAAGGAGCATCCTGATCTCCAAAGATGGAGGAACGTCTAGAGGAAACCAGAGGAACAGGCCTTGTTAGATCATATCCTTTTGTCCTATCACATTTTTCTACAACTTTTTACTCTTCATCAAACCTAGTATAAAAATGCTCAGGCTTAACTGCTCTTCAAGTTTTCATTTCCTTATGAAGCTTCCCATGTCACATAAAATGTTATTAAATAAATTTGTATGCCTTCCTCCTATTAATCTGTCTTTTGTCAGCCCAATTTACAGTGCCCCAGCCAGAAAGCCTGAGAAGGGTAGAGAAAGAGATTTTTCTTCCCCCACACACTGACGAATAAAATAGCTACTAGTACAATTTGGCGCCGTTGACTTAATTTGTGCTTGGGACCAACATTTTTACCCACCATTGCTTCGCACCATTCATGCAAATGTCAAAATAGTGGAAGAGACAAATAATTTCTTAGTATTGTAAAAACAGGTTTGATTTCACGGACCCCCTGTAAGTGTTTTGGGGACCCAGGGATCTGCACACTACACTTTGAAACTGTTGGTCTCCATGAACATGATAAAGTCCTAAACTAGGGCAGGTGTAGTAGAATGGAAAAGCAGGGATGTATTGGAAAGAAATTTTTGAAGAGAAAATACAGGACTTGGTGACAAAGTACGTGTGAGAAGTACAGAAAAAGGATGGATCAATCTTGCTGAAAATTGGGTGACTACGTGCTATTAACATAAGTAACAAAAAAGAAAAAATCCTGTAGGACAGATCAGCAATGGATCTATTTATATAAGGTTTTGGAGCCACCTCCTAAAAACTAATTTTTCCTAAGAGAAAAGAGACTCAAGGGACAATATTTTGTTTAGAGATAAGGATTCTGAGTACAGATGAATTGATTACTCAAACTATCATGTAGGCCAGCTTTCTATGGACCTATGACAGACTACTAGTTTGAAGGAATTAAAAGTATAAATCCAGAAATACCTAAAAGAGGTGTTACACTAAATTCCCATCTAGACATCAATAATAAAACGTTCTAGCTCCATTGGAGGTGGGACAGAAACAGCAACAAGAGATGATGACTTTAGGACAAATATAGGATCCTTGACATCAGATGGTAAACTTGGCTAAGCCATTAGTGGGTCTCAAAAGAAGAGGGGGCATCGTAACAAGGATATTTAGCATCATTCATTACCCTGGAAGCAAACATCAGCAGTCTCAACATTGAACATCATACTTTTTGAAATAAGCTCTGAGGATCGTCAGTGATATTGGCAGCAGAGCATTCAATGGGCATCAGCGACATTGCTGCTTATGGGTTTTACAACACAAGAATCTCCATTTGAGCCACAGTAAGGAAATGGGAATGTTGGCTAGTTAGTGACAATCAAAGGGAAAGTTCATGGAGAACATGAGAGACAGCTTCTGGAGAAAACTCATAATACTCTGTGAAGAATTTACAGCAAGACTAGTGTTCCCAAAGGGATGTAAGAAAAGCCAGAGAAATCTTGTTTTGAGGTACTATTTTTCCTCCCTGGCAAATGATGGATTATTAGGTATAAACAAAACCTTAATACATGAAAATTAATTTTCTAATTATCCTTATCTTCCACAGACATTGGCTTGATCCAAAAGTCTATTTTAATAAAGACCTATTTTCTCCAAGAAATTTTGATTTAATTATGAATCAGAAAGCAGAGATTTCCTTTTTAATAAAAAATCATTGGCTATGTTTTTACTTTATCCTCAAAAACTCCATCTGTGTCTGATCATTAGTGATAACCAAATATCACTACATGGCCTGACATTTTTAATATCTATTTTCCACTCTGTAGTGTTAATCTTTGGAGGATCTCAGTTGCTTCATCAGGATTTATGATGGTTAAACTATCCAAAGAATGTCTCTGTTTTACAAAAAATGTATTCCATATCCACTGGAAAGGTCAGTAAGCTGACCACAGCTGAAGCATGGTATTCTACATTGTACGTAGCTTTTAAACGAAGATTTGTTAAACACGTGATTTACTCTAAGTTACAAAACCCAAAAAGATAATTTAAAAATATAAACACAAAATTTATATTGAGTATTTAAAAATTTTTGGTTATGTTGCATTATTTAACAAAAATAGACCTCAAATAGAAATTGCCCACCACTCTCCCCGTTCCCATTAATCTCTAACCACACTGGCCTTTTTTCCATTCTTCAAACATGCCGAGCTTGTTCCTGACCAAAAGATTTTGTACTTGTTATTTCCTTTTGTAATAGTTATATATTTCTGCATGACAAAGTACCCCAAAATTTCATGACTTAAAACAATAAGCATTTATTATCCCACAGCATCTGTGGGTCAGAATTTCGGGAGGCGTTTAGCTGGGCGCTCTGGCTCACACTCTCTTGTGAGGGTGCTGTAAGACATCAGCTGGAGCTGTCGTCATCTGAAGCTTGAATGGAGGTTGGAGGGTCCACTTCCAAGACAGCTCCTTCACATAGCTGGCAAGTCAGTACTGGCTGCTGGCAGAAGACATTAGTTCCTCTCCATGTGGCCCCCCTCCATAAAGTTGCTTGAGCATCCTCATGATATGACAGCTGGCTTTCCCCGGAAAATGGTCCAGGAGATCAAGGTGGAAGTGGCAATGTCTTTTATGTCCTAACCTTAGAATTTGCACACCATCACTTCCACTGTATTCTACTCAACACAAAGACCAATGCTGATACAGCATGAGAGGGGACTATACAAACACCAGGAGGCAAGGATCATGCGGAGGCATCCTGGAGGCTGGCTACCACACTTCTTCTCTCTGATCTTTTTATTTTTCCTTAGCTCTCCTAATTCAGGTCTCTGCTGAACTGTAATCTCCTTGAAAAGATCTTTCTACCTGTCTAAAACAGATTCCCCTTGACCTCTGACCTTCTATACCCTTAACCTACATTGCTTTTACAGCGTTTATCAATCCTGAAATTGTTACTTATTCACTTACGTGTTTAATTTTTTTTATCATCTGTCCCCCAAGCTTCATGATGAGAGAAACTTTGTCCATCTTTTTCATAATGCAGGCCAGTCACCTGGCATAGTGCCTGGCACACAGTAGGCACTCAGCAAATATTTGTTGAATGAGTGAATGGTACTTGAAGCAGTGGCAATGAATTTACACTTGGTTCCTCATGATCTTTCACGCACTTTTGCAACTCCACACAGAGAGAAATATTAGCAGTAACCCAAAGGATGACAAATGACAAGACTAGTGCTCCATAATATTCTTAAGTGAATTACAGTGTTTGTTAGCAATTACGGTTTTCATTATTCAAGGTAAATTGGTGTTTGCCTTTCTAAAGGAAATTTCCAGGACTTACGAAATATTTTCATTATTATATGTTTATGAGAAAAAGTAAATGATTTTAAATATTCATGTATAATAAGAAACAATAAGCTATCAGGAGACAGTTCTTGGAAATAAATGGAGATGCATGGAGATATAATTTTGGAAGGAGCTTAATCTCATTAAATATCATTACTTAAGTATTTAGTACTTCTGGTTCATGGAGCTTTTATTGCCTCAATACGTAATGTACATGTACATCATCTATCATTTTGTCACTGAACTGAATGAACAGAGAAGAATGCTTGCTTTAAATAGACGGGCTGCTTCTCTCTACTGACTTGCTCTCCTGCCCACAAGGCTCTGGGAGGTAAAATTGCAACTCGCCCTTCCCTGCTAATAAGAATATAATCAAAGTTAAAACCTACTTCTTAAGTTTCATCTAAGATGCTGTGGTTTATACTCTGCACAAAGAAAAATGATTAGAAATATTCTGTCAAATACTCATTTCTGCAAAGTCATTTGCACCTATGCAATTAGATTATTATGGTGATAATCTGCTCAGACTAATAGCTCTCATTGCAAATGTAATTATTCTAGTTTTAATCCATCTTAATTGAGTAGGAGAGCAGAAATGGGCAGGTCAGTCAGTAAATGAACCTCTAACTCGAAGATCAAAGTAAGGAAAAGGATGTTTATTCTAAAGTGGATTGCTAAATAATTTTTTTGGCACAGAGTAATAGAATTAGTAATATGTAAAGAATATTAGAATGTATCTAGTTCACCCTCTCAGCCAAAGCAAAAGTTTCCTCCACAAGATCCAACCTCTATTTGAACTATAACTGTGATGGAGTTCTCGTCTCAAGAAAATAAGGCTTCAAATGTACAGTTTTATGTTGAGCCAAAGGAACCCCTCTGTGAAGCTTCCAAATTTGGGACCTACTTCTATTCCGTGAAACATGACAAAATAAGGCTATTCTTTCCATTACTTGACAGTCCTTTAGAGTAGTGGTTCTCAAATTTGAGTGCATACTGGAGTCGCCTGGGAAGCTTAACTACTGATGGCTAGATTCCATCAGCAAAATTCTGATTTCACCTTCTGTGAGGCGTGACGTTAGCATCTAAAGTTTTAAAAGCGCCCATGCGGGGCCAGCCCCGTGGCCTAGTGGTTAAGTTTGGCACACACCACTTTACTGCCCAGGGTTTATGGGTTCGGATCCCGGATTCAGACCTACATGCTCGTCAGCCATGCTGTGTGTGGCAGCAACCCACACGTAAAATGGAAGAAGATTGGCACAGATGTTAGCTCAGGGCTAATCTTCCTCATTGGAAAAAAAAAAAGAAAAAGGTCCCATGTTAGTCAAATGTGCAGGCATGGTTGAGACCCACTGTATTTCAAAACAGTTATCTTGTTCCCAACACTTCTAATCTTCTCTTCCCAAAACTAATTCTTCCACTTTCCTTCTCTTATTCTTCATATGACATAATATTCCCTCATTGTCTCAGTCCCCTGAATATGCTCTACTTAATCGAAATTGATCTTTAAAAGCAGAACCTAGCGGTTTTCCAGTGGGCCCACCGGTGCAGAACAAAGTTGCCAGTGCGATTTCTCATTCTTTGCAGATTGAATGGCATTAGTGTTTGAATACCGATGTGATACTGGTAGCACAAGGTGAGCCTACTGTCAACCAAAGCTCTTAATTCCTCTTCATGTGAACTGACGTTAAACCGTGAATCCCCAGTCCTGCATGTACAAAGCTGATTTTCCGAATTTCCTGATTTACTTTTATCCCCAATAATTTTCATCTTGTTAGTTTACTTTCTTTTGTTCTATCTTATTAATTTTTAAATGAATCATTATTCAATAATTCACTATAATAGCCCAAGGCCAGGATTAGGGGGAGGCAAGTAAAGCGCTCACCTCAAGAACAAATTTTAAGGGTCACTAAACCTCTCAGGAATGGAGACAAATAAATTATTTTCAGCTTTATTGTGGTATAATTGACAAATAAAATTGTAACATATTTAAAATGTACAATGTGATGCTTTCATACGCATATACGTTGTGAAAGAATTCCCACAATCAAGTTCATTAACACTTCCATCACCTCACTTATTTACCTTTTTTTTTTTGGTGAGAACAGTTAAGTTCTACTCTTTTGGCAAACTTGAATTACGCAATACAGCGTTATCAACTATAGTCACCACGTTATACCTGATACCCTCAGACCTTATTCATCCTATAGCTGAAAGTTTGTACCTCTTTACCAGCCTCCTCCCATTTCCCCCACTTCCTGGCAACCACCACTCTACTTTCTGATTCTATGAGCTCCACTTCTTTTCTTTTTTTAGGTTCCACACAAAAGTGATACCACGCAGTATTTGTCTTTCTCCATCTGGCTTATTTCACTTAGTATAATGCCCTCCAGTTTCATCCACGTTGTCACAAATAACAAGATTTCCTTCTTTCTCATGGCTGAATAACATTCCCTTTTGTGTATATATGTACTGAAAATGAAAATGTGGCAAATATATCTATATCGTATATATAGATATATTTTTTTTTCTTGATCCATCCATCCATTGACGGACACTTCGGTTGCTTCCACAACCTGGTTGTTGTGAATAATGCTGCAGAGAACATGGGAGTACAGACATATCTTCGAGATAACAAATAATATTTTAATGCAATATTTTTAAAAAAACAAAATCCATGTAAAAAATCCATTATAAATAAAATATCAAAATTTTCAATAATAACAGACTATTTTTGTTTGTTTGTTTTATGACCCTGCATTATTGTTCAATGAGAACAATCATTTCCCAGAAGCCTGTGGTTCCCAGGCCAGGGCGGCCATCTAGTCCCCACCCCCACGCCACTTCATCTGTACCCCAGTAGGTTTATGAAGGCTTACGATGACATGCAAACACACTGGACAAAGCAGAGCTTAATATATATAGTCACGTTTTTTGATTGTAGAGTTTGTATTACCTTTTCCATTTGGCATATAATACGGGAAGAGATTTTGATAAGTGTCTATGGGCGCACACATTTTTCTTTTCAGGCTCCAGTAAGTCAGCACTGCAATAACCACTTGCCCATCCTCAGATTTCTGTTATCTGTATTTGATAAACACACCTTTTGTATTTTTGTCTAAGGCATTGATAGATATACCGATCAGGAGAAATACAAGTCTAAACCTTAGTTCTCTGATTGAGAAAGCTTACTCCAGTTTCAAAATTATTCAAACAACTAAAAATTCACTTACCTACAGCCATTTGTTTCACATTTCTTCATCTTCATATTTCTCTTCCTAAGAGACACTCATTATCTACTAAATTGAATTATACTCTTAAGATTTGACAAATTAGAATTTCACATTTCACATACAGGCAAAACATCAGATAGCTTACAGAGTTTTATTTGAAATGTGTTGTAATTTTTATTGTCTTTATACTTATCGTCTGCACAAAAACGAATCACTAATTCTTTGATTTACTTAAAGCAATTACCTCTACAATTGGTTTCTCTCTTCAGATAGCAGAAAAAAAGGGTGGGAGTTATAGGACACCACATTTTTCTGAAGCACAAGGAAGAATTTTCTAACAACTGGAGACGGTCAGACTTAAAAGCAAGCTAGTGATTTCCTTGTCTCTAGAAGTGTGTAAGCAAAAAATGTACACCACTTGTTGTGAATGTCAAGCAGGGATTCAAAAGTATAAAAGAGGCTTGGCATCGGTTACTCCGGAGGTCCCTTCCAACTCTAGGACTCTGTGATGAGACCCATAGGATAAGCAGTATTGTAAGGTTCCATATGAGTAAACTTAGTCATTCAAAGAGACATTTGCAAAAGAAAAGAATGCAATTATTATATATATATATATATTTTTTTTAAGATTGGCACCTGAGCTAACATCTGTTGCCAATCTTCTTTTTCTTCTTCTTCTTTTCCCCAAAGCCCCTTGGTACGTAGTTGTACATTCTAGTTGCAGGTCCTTCTAGTTGTGCTATGTAGGTCGCTGCCTCAACATAGATTGATGAGCAGTGGTAGGTCCACACCCAGGATCTGAATCAGCGAATCCTGGGCTGCCGAAGCACAGCATGCGAACTTAACCACTGGGCCACAGGGCTGGCCCCAGATGTAATTATTTTCATGATTTCAAACCCAAGGGCTAACCAGGCATTCTGAATAGCCCCAATTTCCTTCTAAGCAATCCATCACACATCGTTTTGTCTATGCCCTGTAGTACCTATTCAACTTTCTGTCTGCATTACACATTCTACGGATTTACTACTTACTCGTAAAGTAAAACATCATGTTATCTATTTGTTCTAAAACTGCCTCTTTCTTACCTCTGAGAGAAAATTAAAAGTCATTTCTATTGTCTTTACATTTCTTTAAACAAACTGAATTTAGAGGTACTAATAAAATTTTGATGATATGGCCCACTAAAGTATGTTTACCTTGGATCAAGGAAGGAATAAACTTTTTTATTCAATTACAGATGAAATATATATATTTGGCTTCTCTACATGAGTGGTTCTCAACCTGGCTGTTCATTAGAATCACCTGGAAAGTCTTTAAAACGCTGATGCCCAGGCCCCAGCTCATGCCAATTAAATCAGAATCTCCTAAGGGAAAGCAGCCTGGGTCATAGTACAGGTTAAAGTTTCCCAGTGGCTTTAATGTGTACATAGAGTTGAGAACCACTGTTATCTCTGTGTATTATACTCTCTCGCTCTTTCTCTGACACAGGTGGAATTTAAAAACAAAAACAAAAACAGTCAGAGGTTCTCTGCGTGTGACTGACGCACACCAGTTACTGAGACACAGGTGCATTCAGAATATTTTAAGTGTCCAAAGAGGACAGAGTGGCAATTGCTGACTTTCAAATGGAATTTTTCTCCCTCCATATGGAAAAATGAAAGATAAAGAAATATTACCCTTTTGTAAACTAGATTGAAAATAAAATATCCTAATTCACAATTCTGGGTGCTTTTGGTTTTGTTTTTACTATAAAACACAGTTGAGATAAAAGTGGGCCATAATTTGGGACACTCCTGCTGTGTCACAGTGCCCTGCCTGATTGCTGGTAGGGTATATCATAGCACCAATACTGTTAATAATACAGACTAGTAACACTAATGTTTTTTACATATAAGATGATTTTAATTTTAAAAACACTTATGGGTCAATCATTCAGATCACTTATTTAAAAATAAGTATTTGGAAAAAAAATAAGTATTGGATCACATCTACAGAAGAAACAATCTAAAAGTCCAACAATAGGGGATTGGTTCCATGGATAAAGACCATGGATAAAAAACAAAAATATGTTGGGTCCGGCCTGATGGCACAGTGGTTGAGTTTGCACCCTCCGCTTCAGCAACTGGGGTTCACAAGTTTAGATTCTGGGCATGGAACTATACACCGCTCATCAAGCATGCTGTAGTGGCATCTCACATACAAAATACAGGAAGATTGGCAACAGATGTTAGCTCAGGGCCAATCTTCCTCACCAAAAGAAAAACAAAAAAACAAAGATGTGTTAAAATAGACCAATACTATTATGTGAAAAGAATCAGGTTTAAAAGCAGCATGAGGGTCAGCCTGGTGGCATAATGGTTAAGTTTGTTGCTCTGCTTCCATGGCCCAGGGTTCGCTGGTTCCAATCCCAGGCACGGACTTAACGTACTGCTTGGCAAGCCATGCACAAAACCGTAGAGGAAGATGGGCAAGGATGTTAGCTCAGGGCCCATCTTCCTCAGCAAAAAGAGGAGGATTGGCAGTAGATGTTAACTCAGGGCTAATCTTACTCAGAAAAAAAAAAGCAGCATGAATACTATAATCTCATTTTTTAAATATATTTAGTTATAGACCAAATATATTATCTTTCAACTATATTAGTCTTCTACATATATACATAGAATGTATATATGGAATATATATATGTAGTATGTATATTAAATTATATATATAATTTTCCATTTGTGTGCTGTTTGGGCTTAGAGTTACTAGTGATTTTTAAATTTTCTTTTCAATTTTTTTATTCTTTTGTGTTTATTTTATATTTTTTGCACAATCAACAATGAATTGTGTGATAAAGAAATAAAAAAGGATGGGGCCGGCCCCGTGGCAGAGTGGCTGGGTTCATGCACTCCACTGTGGCGGCCTAGGGTTTCACCAGTTCGGATCCTGGGTGCTGACGCTGCACCGCTCATCAAGCCATGCTGAGGGGGTGCCCCGTATGCCACAGCTAGGAGGACTCACAACTACAAAATATACAACTCTGTACTGGGGGGAATCGGGGGAAAAAAAGAAGATTGGCAACAATTGTTAGCTCAGGTGCCAATCTTTAAAAAAACACAAAAGAAAGAAATTAAAAAAGGAAGGGCCGGCCCAGTGACCAAGTGGTTAAGTTCACGCACTCCACTTGGGTGGCCCAGGGTTTTACCAATTTGGATTCTGGGTGCGGACATGGCACTGCTTATCAGGCCATGCTGAGGCAGCATCCGACATAGCACAACCAGAAGGACCTACAACTAGAATATACAACTATGTACTGGGGAGCTTTGGGGAGAAAAAAAGGAAAAGAAGATTGACAACAGTTGTCAGCTCACGTGCCAATCTTTAAAAGAAAAAAAAGGATTTTATAAATTTATATGGCTCAAAATAGCACCAATTTTTCTCATGCTGTAGTTGAGATCCAGAAACCTGCCACAATAGACTACTTTCAAAGAGACAGCAAAGCAAAATTGTTTTAAATCAAGTACCCAAGTTTCTCCCCTACCCTATTTTTTTCTGCCTTTTTCCTCATTCTTTTCGGGAATGAGAATATATGCCCTTTTTCAGACAAAGCAAATTTTTTGTTGGATTATAAGAGATGAGAGTGACAATGTAGAAATTTCTGGAATGTGTGCAGGCATAGTCTATAATTTTATATAGCGTATCTCGTCATAGCTAAGGTAATCGGGGAGAGGCAGATTTTTGAGAAGAAGAGAGAGAAGTATTAAGTTAACAGTCCAAATCAACCTCTTGATACTGTAGGCTATTCTTTAAAACTAACCCAAATTTTGGGCTGGCCTGGTTGCCTAGTAGTTAAGTTCACTCACTCTGCTTTGGTGGCCCGGGTTTCGCAGGTTTGGATCCCTGTGCGGACCTAGCACCGTTCACCAAGCCATGCAGTGGCAACATCCCACATAAAATGGAAGAGGATTGGCATAGATGTTAGCTCAGAGACAATCTTCCTCAAGCAAAAAGGGGTAGATTGGCAACAGATGTTAGCTCAGGGCCAATCTTTGTCACCAAAAAAAAAAAAAAAAAAACCCTACTAACCCAAATTTCATCCACTACTGAAGCCTTCCGAACAATCCACTAATCTCTCCCACATCTGAATTCTTACAAACTTTTGGCTATACTGTATATTTGGATCAATTCAATGTGTATATTCTTATTTCACTTTTCGTATGTGTAAAATTGCCCTTTCCAATGAGAGTATAAGCAAACTAAGGACAAGGCCATATCCTACATGAGCCCAACACAACCTTAAGCACACAGTGATTTGGCACCTACTTTTCACATTCATGAGGGGATGGTGTCTTCACAACGGAGCTTGTTCAATTGCACTGATATGGTGAGAGGTCCAAGTTCCTGATGATCTCCTGGCCCCTGCAGCTAAACCGGTAAGTCCTTTCAGTGATCCATCACAGAAGATTAGGCTATAGCATGTTGACACAGATTCCAATTTGTGTAGTCCATCACTGTTTACAATAATTAAGTCTTCATCTGATCATATATATATTGCTTAATTAAGCAAGAAGTGCTTTACCTATGAAGTCCGTATGGCAGTCAAAATCTTTTTCAAAGGATGAATTTAGGGCACGTCTAACCAAAATTTGCATTGGGGAACATGAGACCCTTAAAATATTCTGTAAAAAAAAAAGAAATTATGTTGAAATAAGAAGGAAAGATGCTGCATATTTTATGCAACTCTTGGAAATTCACACTGTGCCTTAATATACTAAGGCTCTTGTGGATTCTTGCAGTGGGTAAACTTACTTAATTTGGTTGAACCCAGCATTTCTCAGTGAAATCATTTGTTGTATAACATTCAATAACATCCTGCAGAACATACTTTAGGAAATGCCCTTTCTGAGATTCAAAACTCCGTTTCTTCTTTCTTAAAGGTCATACCGAAATATCATACTTTATCATTGAGTTATCACCATAAAGATTGTTAGGGTTAATTAAGAGGAATCTTAACATCATAACATTTGTTGTGTCCAAACTTCTCCTTAAAGATTTGTCATGCACAATATTATCTCTCAGTGTCTGGAGAACCAGACAAATAATCCATCTGTTTTAAGGTTCTTAGAAAAAGGACAATCATTACATCTACCAATTAGCATCCCAAGTGCACAGGAAGGCTGTCAACTTTCCGTTCACGAATGTTTTCCCAGAGGTTCATTCTTTTTATCTGGTTCAACTGTTAGATCACGACGGTAATACTTCAAAATCTTTTATCTGGGAATGAATCTCTTAACACCAAAGGAAGCTTTGGATTACGCACAGTGAGACTGCTTGACAAAAAAAGAACGATGGAAAAGAACATCTGTCCTGATAGAGAACAAAACCTCCCAGCTATGCTTAAAATATTAAAATCTGGTTTGCAGCAGCTTCTGTCCCCCTGTGAAAACAGAGAAAGATGGTGAAAGCGTAGAGCTGGAATAGGGTTCTGGATGCCATAGTAACGGCATCTTCAGTGATGACATTATGTACCACCTGGTGCTCTCCTGACTAAATTGCAATATTATGTCTCAGCATTCACCAAGGTGGGACAAAGCCCAGGCATAAAACAGAACAATCACATTAAAGCAACAATTCACCTACAGGTTGGAGTAGGATGCATCAATCTTTTTTATTTTCCTAATAATGTCTTTTGTGCTACCAGGTGTTACCACCATAGCAAGATTTATGAGCAGAGCCAAAATCCAAAGTACTCTAAAAGTAAAACAGAGAACTATAAATTTGGAAATCACAAACCTGTGCAGAAGACCCTACTGAAATCTAATTATTTCAGTAAGAAATTCTGGGCAAACTTTTAGTCTATTTAATTAACAGAGATGCTAAGGCAGAGGCTGAATAACCACTTGGAGCGGGGCTGGATAAGACCCTGGTTTAGATGATCTATCAGGATCTCCGCCACATTAAAATGCAATGCTTCTGTGATACAGTCACAATGTTTCACAACGTTGGACCTGAACAACCTGCTTGAGTTGAGAAAACTCCCCGTTTTCCTCCTGTGTGTCTCCTTTCTCTCACACCACTACCACACTCGCCATAGTTCTGACACCAAATGTAGGGGAGCTTTTCCCCCATCAAGCAAATCTCTGTGGTACCATCTGGATGTCCTACAATTTAACTCAATTCTGATGCTCTCTACCTGCAGGTAGCCTCAGATCCCACAGGTTAAGGGCTCAGTCCCACAAAACCATCCCCACCCCACTTCAGATGCCAATTGCAAGTCCAGGTTGTCAACTGTGCTTCTGACTAATTGGCTATAAATCAGAGGTGCCCAAGATCCCTTCCTCGGGTTCGATTAACTTGCCAGAGTAGCTCACAAAACTCAAGAAAAAGGTTACTTATGTTTACCAGTTTATTAAAGGATGTGATAAAGGATACAGATGAACAGCCAAGTGAAGAGATATATAGGTCTGGGAGAGCCCCAAGTGTAGGAGCTTATGTCCCCAAGAAGTTGGAATGTGTCACCCTCCTGGTATGTGGATGTGTTCACCAACCGGGAAGCTCTTCAAACCCCATACTATTGAGACTTTTATGGAGCCTTCATCATGTAGGCATGATTGATCATTGACTCCATTTCCAGCCCTTCTCCCTTTTCAAGAGAATGGGGGCGGGGCTGAAAATTCCAAGCCTCTAATCATGGCTTGGTCTTTCCGGTGACCAGCCCTCATCCTGGAGTCATCCAGGAGCCCACCCAGAGTCACCTCATTAGAACAAAGGACATTCCTATCACCAAGGAAATTACAAAGATTACAGGAGCCCTGTGACAGGAACCAGTCAAAGACCAAAGAAAAGTTGCTCCCAGTGCTCTCATCCCTTAGGAAAGGACAAGAGTTTTAGGAGGTCTATGCCAGGAACCAGGGGCAGAGACCAATATATCTATTTTCTGTGTTTCACACTACTAAATAAAGGTAATGGTAATTTTCCATCTTCCCATAAAAAAGATGTCCTTTATGGTTTTGTAAACCTATTCAAATAGAGGTTTTATCTAACTATGGGCTCCATTTCATTCCTGGACATGTCAATACTCATTCAACAAGCATCTATTAATTGAGAATTTCTTCCATGTGTAGCATTTCAAGTGCTATGAAGGATATGTCATCATTACTATTCACCAAATATTTCTGGCTCTCTGCTTTCAGGATACATGGTGATTGTACTTTCTGCCCCTTCTTGAAGTTGAGAGTGGACATGTAACTTGTTTTGTCCAATGGCAATGTATGAGTAGAAGGGAAGGCTATTACTTCCAAGCAGAAGTTTTAAGAGTCAATGCGTTTGCCATGTTCTCTCCCCACTGCGTCTGTGATCCTGGAAGCACAGGTCAAAATGAAGTCTCTATCACCCTGGAACCTTGCATCACTCCATTGAGCAGAGGCCGCTGCTGATCCATGCTGGACATGAAATCCGAGAGAGAGAGAAACTTCCGTGTTACGTGACTGAGATCTGGATTCTTCGTTACCACAGTATAATCCAACCCTTCCTATCTGGTAAGAAAAAAGTCCCTTTTTAGAGCACTTACTATGTACACAGCACATTATATATTATCACATTTAGTCCTCACCACAATCCCATGATAGGGTATCTTTACCTTCATTTAACAGAGCAGGAAATTGTATATCAGAAGGATTAAGTAACTTGCCCAAGATCAAACAGCTGGAAAACGGCAGAGCCACAAATCAAACCAGGTTCTCAATGCATGCTCTTTCTACCACCCAATGCAGCCTGCTCTTGAGGGAGTTAAATTCTAGTCAGACCAAATTTTTAAAAAGATGAAACACAAGAACTCTGAGAGAAAACAAATGTGTGATGTATATACAAATAGTGTGAAAAATATCTTTGCAGAAATGCAAATAGAAAAAGATCAATTTACATTAAATGTAATTAGTAATAGTGGTATAGTTGAGTCTTGAGCCAAATCTGTAAGATTTAGTGAAATTTTGATGAATAGAAAGAATGTGGATAGCAATAGAAGTTAAAGGCATTGCATAAGCAAAGAAGGACAGGAAGGAAACTATTAGAAGAGAGGGGTAGCAGAAGATTCTTATAGAAAAGAGCGAAGCGGAGGTAATAAGTGGGCCATGGATGGTCTTTTTATGGGTTTCTTTTTTCCTTATGGAACTAATTTTTAAATATAAGAGTAAATCATAAAATTCCAATCAGTTCTAAAGGAACACATTGAGAAATACATTTAGGACAATTGTAAATTTATTTGAAAACATTACAATCTAAATTTAAATACTGCCTAGGACCATAAAGTTTTACCTTAGGATTAGAACTCACCATTCTGTCACATTTTAAGAGCAACTGTTCATTTTCCTCAGTAAAGGACATATCAAGGGACATGATCATAGACCACCAAGTTAGGAAGGGGTTACAATACAAGCGACAAGACCCAGGGAAGAACACCATCCTCAAATGAGGGCAGGCGTCACCACCAGGGCTCCCTCTCAGTCAACCCTAATCCCAAAGTTGAAATCTCACCATTTGTAGTCTATTCAGAGTGAATAGTAGAAAACTGAATTATTTTAAATGGAAGAAACATGAGTTGGGATATTTGAAGAAAAAAAGAATTAGGTTCTTAAGTGTGCTTTAACGGATGGTAGGTGTTAGATAAATGGACTTCAAGTTACAAGAAACTCCCTGGAAGGTAAGAGTAGAAGAGAAAATAGCAAAATATCTGGCAAATAGGTACTTTGTGAAATAAGCAAATAGGTAGTTTGTGAAAAGAATCAGCCAAATAATCAATCAATAAATAAATGTATTACAGTCAGATTGTGATGGGGTTTAAAAGCTGAAGGAGATGTCCCAAAGGTATGGGGAGGCACCAGTGGCTTTTGAACAGAGGAATAATATAATTTAATTCACTTATTTTTATTTATTACATTTGCATAGTGATTTATTTCCTTTTATGTTCCCTAATGTGCTGAAAATTGGTGAAAGTACCGCAAAGCAATTGTTTCCAGTGGTTTTTTTAGTTTAATGAATGCTTTATTTAAACAATGCTAAAATGTTTTGAATGAAAATCTTTATTGTAAATATAGTACAACAGCATTTCCTATACTAAATTTAGAAAATGTAATTTTAAAAAAGGTCCCATCCCTAATAGTAAATATAATAACTACATAATGCCTCTCATTAACCTAACAAAAGATATGTAAAATTAACACAGGTACATGATTGTATCCCAATAAAGCTTTTACCCATAGAAAAAGATAATACAAAAAATACATAGATGTAGAAATAATTAGTGTAACATTTTGATATGTGTCCTTCAAAATGTTTTTAAATAAAAAAGAATTATAATATGTATACTTTTGTGAAAACTGCCTTCGTAGTTTAACATGATTTTTAAGACTATTTTTCCAGATCAATAAGCATCAAAAATTATATTAATGGTTAAATAGTATTTCTTTATATGGATATACCATAATTTATCAAATCTATTGCATGGCTATTATAACATTTTCAAATTTTGATGTTAAAAGCAATAATGTAAGGATACTACCAGATTATTTCTATTGGATGCAATTCTAGAAGAAAACTTGTGGATCAAAGGAAATGTACATGTTATTGAAAAAGTTATAGCAATTTAAATTCTGAGAGCTCCCCTTTCACACACCTTTATCTGAATTGGAAATTAGCATTTTATATCTTTGCCGAGTGAAAATTGGTATATCATGGTTATCTTAAATTGTATTTCCTTAATTTCTAGTGCGTTTCAACAATTTTTATACATGTACTCACGATATGAATTTTTTTTAATTGCCTATCCATATCCTTTACTCATTTTTCTATTCATATGTTTATTCAAGTGTTTTTGAAAGGTAAATCCAGTTAGGATATGGGATGTGCTAAATAGATTGAGGCATGTGTGCTACCTGAATGCAACTGAAGGAAGATAAGACTTCAAAACCATAAATCTTCACTTCATTTGTATTGCCATAAAGCTGTGCCTTGTTTTGTTTAGGCTCAGAGTGATACTGTGATCAAAAGAATATAGTCAGAGTAATTACAATTTTTAACCCAATATGGTTCATAATCATGGTCCATATAGCCAAAAGTAATTTCAATTTTTTACCCAAGTCCTTTATTTCTATTTCTTGAACACTGTGAAGGAAAATGGATATATATAGTGCCTAATTGTATTTCTTGAAAATTCTCTTTTTTCTCTCCCATCCCATCCTCTCACTTTAATGCCTTCTCAGCCTATTTCTCTCTTTAAAGCCACCTAAAAATTCCTCTTCTCCTAGTCCAGGCAACTTTTTTCTTAACCCTTCCCTCTGTCTCACTACCATTTATCATGTGTTTGGAACATATAATTAAAAACAAAATCTCCTGCCAACTTAGATAACCTCTCCACAAAGGTAGGAGAGAAAAAAAAACAGTTTTATTATCGAATAAGTATTAAGCCAGAATGTGGTGCATATCCCAGGCAATCCACTAAGAGATTGCAAAGACAAAAAGAAATCTCACCTTTTATAGAGCCAGGCAGATGCAACCCGTTACATACATGTTCTCAAGCTAAACCATAACTAGTCGTCAAGAGGACCTGAGAGCATCATTTGTCACACATGGTTCAACCTAGATTCCCTTGGTAATTGGAGTGGCCGTCTGTGCTAAACCTTCTTATGTCTTTGTGGCAGGAGGCAGTTTTGGAGAGAGGCATGGAGGAAGCTAGATTCCTAGGCTCCCACGGAAACTGGAAGCTACAGACGCTATTTTCCGTAATATTTACATTTCAAAGAGATGGCTCCCCATGCCTTGAGAAAGACATTCCTGGGTTGTAATGCAGGCAAGAGGCTTATTTAGGCTTTAAAAAGGGCTATACATATACATTTCAAAGGGACAATTACAAGTTTTCTAAAGAAAATGCTCTGAAAGAAAAGAAGGAGGGGAGGGTAGTTTCTGTTCCCTTTTGCACCATGGAAAATAAAATAATTTGGTTATTTTTTTGGTCTTGTATCTATCCTTACATGTGGAAATAGACTTAACCTCACTCAGCTTAGCTACATCAACCCTTTCAAGTGAGGACCGGGAAGACCAGGCCAGAGTCTTCTATGGTGAGAGAGAAGAGAGGGAAGTGCTTTATTTCCCTGAGGAAATGTTCCTGAGGTGATGGAAACACGTTTAGACTCACAGTGTTCTCAAGTTGCAATCCTACTTCTGCAATGAATTTTCTGAGTGATCTGGGTGCAAAGTAATTTAACTTTTGCAAGTCTCAGTTTCTTCATCAGAAAACTGAGAGGATGATTATTTACGTAGTTCTTTCCAACTACAAAATTCTGTTTTTCACCAGCCACATGTACACAGAAAATAAGTGGTAATGGACTATTCAAAAAGATGTCCTAGTAAAAGCTGAAATGGAGAAATTGCCAGAAAATGAAACATGACTTCAAATAACGAAGAGAAGCAGCTGAGAAGGTAGAGAAGGATAAGGACCAGGAGTCCTTGTCCAGAACAATATGGCGCTATTCACACAGAACTACCAACAGCCATGACCGAATGGGCATAGATTTTACTGGGAAATGATTACCAAATCTCTGTACACCGAGTTTTGCTAAGTTACATCTCTGACCTTCCAGCTATATCCTGAAAAATCATCAATTCAATCATCTGGGCATATGACAATAATGACATCTAAATTAGAAAACAATTTTAAACACCAAAACGTATAATGGTCAGATTTTACAGATTAAGGGCTATTCTCTTTATTCCCTAATGTGTCAATAAATCTAAACGATGTATATATTAAATAGATGTAACTAGTTGTATCATTTATCTATTGCACAATAATGCTGCATAGCAAACAACCACAGTGATATTCAACAACAGATATTTACTTAGCTCATGAGCCTGTGCATTTCAGCTGATCTGGCTGAGCTCACGCACAGGTGTGTGGGCTGCTAAGGATCAGCTGATGCAGGACTCCTCGGCTGGGAGGAGTGGGAGAACACAACTCTGCTCCAGGTATATCTCATCATCCAGCAGGCTAACCTGGGCATCCTCCTCAAGGTGAGGCAAGAGTGGCAAGTGAAGGCTCCTTTGTAGCCTCTGCTTGGTCTTTTTGCCAAGTCTTAAGGTGACCAACTCATCTTAGTTGGCCTGGTCCATCCCACATCCAGGGAGCTCCCTTAGTTCCAGACATACAAGACCAGTTGGTGACCCTACAACATGCCACTGGACAAAGCAAGTAATACAGCCCAACCCTGAGTCAGAGAGGACCCTACAAAGTTACATAGCAAAGAGCATGGGTAGAGAAACTCATTATTGCAATCAACCTACCACACAACATTTTTAATTTCTTCCTACCTACATGTTCTATTCTTGGGTTTCCAAGAAAACAATCCACAGGGGTGCTTTCATGTCCCGGGTCTCTGGTTCCATTTCAGTTCCTAGATATATCCTTGACAAACAGCTGCTCAAGCTTGACCTCTCAGCTGGCTAAGATGTGGCTTTTGAATTGCAAAACCAGGAAAGTACAAAACTCTTGACTTGATTCTCAAACCGTTTGACCCAGTAAAATGCTTTCCAACCTAAGGGCTTCAGACCAACAGGGATGGGACCTTTGACAGTTCCTCCCTCAAGCACACAGATCAAATATGTCCCAGATTGACCTGTTAATGATTCTCTCATTAACAAGCAAACCGCTGGCTCTACAGTATTCTTCCAAATTAAAGAACTTTACATTTGACCTAACCTACAGAACTAGTTAACAAAGATGTATAAGACCCTCCCTCCTCAAAAAAAATCGTTACTCTACCATTATGGTCAAAGCACACGAACTTTCCTGTGAAATGTGTACCATTAGGTACACATTCCTTATTAGTGTTACAGAAAAAAAAGAACGGTCCATATTTCAAAAAACTTAAATCTAATATTCATTTTTGATCCCTCCAGTTGTTCTTTCATCAAACAGAAAGAAGGCTGACCAGCACCATATTTGAGCAAGTTTTCCTTTTCCATGTTCTTACTAAAGTCTCTATTGCCCACAAGGATCTCGTGGAACTTCTTTTAGGGAAAGTAATATCATTAGTCATCTAATTTGGGCTGGATAACTTTTTGGTATATCATCTAATCCTCATAACAACCTCCAATTTACTAGCATCCATCCTTCATCTTTTTTTTTTTTTCCTCTATTCCAGAAACTTGAGAATGAGAAAACTGTGATCTTACTCTTCTAGATTATTCTGGTCCTGCCTTCAGCTGTCCTTAAATATTTACTGGTTATATCTCCAAGAAAGGAGTTAATGTGTTCTTTGGAATAATTCTTGATTACTGTTTCTCAAACATGAGCAAGACTTACCTGAGATATCTGTAAGAGTAGATGTGGAAAATGTGCAAACCCCTACTCGGCTCAGGGATTTTGTCACCACACAGTCCCTCATTATCTCCCATAATCCTCAGCATTTACAGCAATAAAAACTAGCTCCTTTGGGGCTGGTCTGGTGGCTTAGTGGTTAAGTTCACGCACTCTGCTTCAGTGGCCTGGGGTTTGCAGATTTGGATCCTGGGTGCAGACCTATGCACCACTCATTGAGCCATGCTGTGGTGGCATCCCACATACAAAACAGAGGAAGATTGCCACAGATGTTAGTTCAGCGACACTCTTCCTCACCAAAAAAAAAAAAAAAAAAAACTAGCTCCTCATATGTCTGTCAATTCATGTAATATTGGGACTGAGTATATTATTCATTTAGCTAGCCATCTCCATATTAAATATTCCCAATATTTATTAAATATGCTTACCCATTTGTTCCAAAGAAAAAAGTAATATATTCTCTCCTTTCCAAAACAAAAAGTCAGAGAAAGAGACAAATCTGTAAAATAAAATTATAGAAATAAATTATATATTATCTTATATATAGTATATACACATTGCATATTTTTACTATTATATTATTATTGTATTATATATACAATTATGGATTGTATTATTATTGTATTATACATAAAAATCTTGACAAATGCGACACCTTAAACCAGTAGAGAAAGGGTAGATAAGCCAATAAATTGTATTAGAAATCTAAACTTACGCAAAAATAAATCCTAGAATGAGTCAAGATTTAAATGTCTATATGAAAAATCAGTGATATTAGGTGAAAATATAAGAAAATGTCTATAAATAACACGGTGGGAAGGAGTTTGTAATATAAAATCATAATACAGAAGCCACGAGATAAGCAAGAAAAGCAGTTATGCTGTTTCCAAAAGTTACCATTAAAAACAGATGTTACCAGGGCCAGCCCCAGTGGCCTAGTGGTTAAGTTGGGCATATTCCACTTTGGTAGCCAGGGTTTGGTTCCCTGGTGCAGACCTATACCACTCATCTGTCAGTGGCCAAGCTGTGGCTGTGGCTCACATACAAAAAAGGGAAGATGGGCAATGGATGTTAGGTCAGGAGAATCTTCCTCAGAAAAAAAAAAAAAGCTGATATTACAAAACAGAAGGAGCACTTTGAAGGCTTTGCCAAATTATCCCCCTTGCCTCCAGTACACTGGCATAGCTATCTGATTGTATGGTGATGACAGGGTGGATCAGAATAGATTCATCCAAACATATGAGATCACTGATCATGTGCTAGGCATCATGCCAGGCTCTGGAGATGCTGAGATGATTCCATTCTATGATGGAAGAGCTTAGAGTCTTGTAAATCAGATAGATTTCTGCTCATAATACAAGGAGCATACTAGCAATGAGTTCTGGGCAGGCAGGGAGACCCAGAAGTACCAATCCTAAAACTGGGTTTTATTTCAGGGCAAAAGATACACATCAGATGTCCTTGAAATGATGAGACTCAGAATAAGGATCTAAAGACAGATCTGCTTAGATTTCACCCCATTCACGTGTGTGCTAGAGATATTCCTGTGATCCTGACAGATGACTTGTTTTCCCCTAAGCTCAGCTGCCTCATTTATAAAATAAAAGTCTCAGACAAGCAAATCCTCAAGATCACTTCTTGTTGCAACATTATAACAGCCTGTCAAGCAGCTTCAAAATCATAAGACAGATTTATCTTAGATCACACCATGACCTAAAGTATATGTATCCACCGCATGTGCTAGAAGTGCTTTAGGTCTGCTCTGTAAGTTTCCCTGAGCTGAACCGTTTCTAGAATAGACTATCTCTCTCGCCTTCCTGGGGTCTAGGAACTCATGAAAAATTCTTATAAAGTTTCATAGATATTTTGTGCTGCCACTTTTCCATTCTCATAAAGAGATTTGCCTTCTTGTATAAAATCTTTAGAAAATTTTCTTTTGCAGGTTTAGCTTCTCAAAGACTCTTGGTTAAGAAAACTAGGCAGTCACTTTCTTCAGTACATATGCTCTGTATAACGGGAAGAAAATTGGCCTGAGAGCAAGGAGGGCTGGATCCTTGTTTCAGCAAAGTCAGTAGCCTATAGACCAGCAGTGTCTTACACAAAGCGGGCACTCAGTAAATGCCTGTGGAATTGAATTGGAGCTACTAGGCCATTATTGTGAAGGGTTTTGATGTTGTAACACCACCACCTAGTGGGACATCTTATCAAAAAAAAAATTACGGTATTCCTAAAAACATTCTTTTGAAGACCTTTGAATCAAATATTGGGGGTCCATTTTTAAAAAACAGCCAAATTATTAAGGCAGAATTTCTTAATCATTGGAGTCACAATATATGAGTAATACATAATGAGTATATATGCATAAAGAAAGACATCTGTGGTCAAGCAATTTGGATAACGCAGGGTAAAACAAAAATAAACAAGCTTTTTTTTAATGTGAGGACTCCCAAAGCATTTAATATGCTAATTTGCATTTGGACTCTCCAAGAAAGAAGATCTACAATATATTCTTGATTCTATGGTGCTCTTTATTCACCTTGGGAATAAGGATTTGACATAATACTTGATATGGATGTTTCATGTAGCTATAGACTTTTCTCCAAAAGTTGTGAATCCAACAAGAGATTTTCACATATTGAGGTATATGGGGTAACTATTTGGGTTCAAAACTGATTTGGCTTGAACTAAAAAGCTGACCTATGGCCTATCAAACAGATATTGTACATCTGCTTAACCATTACAGTAAAGAACACACTCTCTTAAGACAAGAATGCTACCTCCCCTCCTCGCCCTGTTGGTAATGCCAGCTTAGGCCCTTTCCCAAAGTGACAGTCTTGTTGACCTGCTAATTTGCAACTGAATACTTCCTTGAAATTTTGATGAAAATGTATCCTGGGTGTGTTTAATGTATGTTCTTTGTCCTAAAAGGGCTTAAGACTGTACTGAAAACCACGTTTCTCTGGCCCGCTTTCTAAGGCCTTCCCGGGATATAATCCTCACTCTGGCTCAAGCAAACTCACCTTTTCTCTTGTCTATAGAATGGTTCTTAGTTATTCTCATCGACAAATCAATAGCAAGACTTACAATTACACCAATACTTTTATGGAGGGTAAATATAAATATAGTAATATGCAGATTTCAAAATCTTTATTTGAATATTGATCTCTTTTTCTTTTTGGAGCATCTCATAGGAATATGTTCCACATAATACATTCTTTCATAGATCAAATTTAAAATGTTGATCTAATTATATTGGAATGATATAAATATCTAATTATGATAAATGGGTCACTTGTGCACTTACTTTGGTACTCTTACTATGCAAATCAGTTTCACATTTGGGATCTGTTCAATGGCTTGAAGCTCAGCAATCAGAGCAGCCAAAAAAAGTAAAATCAGGCTAAAATTACTAAATTTGGTAGGACCATAGAAATATGTTCTCTAGAAGAATGGTGAGAATATAGGGACTCAATATAATTTTTTTTAATCTCAAATTGTGTGCCAAGCCACTGCAGAAAACTTACAGGGCTACTGCATGATATTTTAAATTTTTAAGTGAAATATATCTTGACATCTGTTGGATACTGCAGTAACTTTCCGCCCAGAGTAGTTCAGTCTCACCATTAGTTCACACGACATTCCTTTCGTGGACATCCTATCTTTGTGAAGCTGAGTTTTCTATGGTCACTATGATTTTTAAAAAACAAATACTGTTTGAAAATCAGTAGAACAATTAATTTTTTTTCTTTTTTTGCTTGGGGTGCCATAAAATTTTCTGAGGTACACAGAGCACCATAAACCAAGAAAGTTTGAGAAATCCTGGACTAATCTACTTACCAGTTAACAAATGTTTGAGAACTTCCTAGATACCAGGCTGGCCTTCGAGTCTTTCCACAATATTCCCAACAATTTAATGGTCATAATTTCTTCCCATGAGACACCTTGTTACAGAGGTTGTTACATAGTGTCTTACAGATGCTCACCTATGTGAATGTATCATCTTCCTTCTTACAAGATAAACTACTTGATGGAAGGACAGAATATCACTCAACTTTATGTTCCTTTCAGGACCAACATAGTTCCTTGTCTACGGAAATCATTCAATAAATAATCGTTAAATAATGAAAGACGTTAGATAACAGCATTGTACAGCAAATAAGACTGCTTCAATTCCCACCCTCACTAGACAATCCCATCTGTGTAAATTTCTGGAGAACTAATGCAAACTTCTCCACCCAATCAGTGGATACCCCAAATTGCATTCTCACATACCCATTCCTTTGGTTTGAGACTTCCAATATAATGAGAATAGAGCTCAGAAAGATAACATGAAATCTTCTTAGCCTTTTTGCCTGGCTAGAAATTAACTTCTTTAAATCTGAACTGAGAGCAGGTTTAGGCGTTCATTAATTACTTGTAGGTCAGATGAGTAAACAAGTGGATTAATAAATAGACGAATAAGATTGAAGATGATTCTATAATTAACACAAAAAATAGAAATTATGCCAACCCAACGATTACAATTTTACCTCTGTGCACCAGTCCCATGACACTGAAATAGGAAAATAGTTTTCCTCATTTAACAAGCGAATAAATAGAGGAACAAAGATGTTGAGATTTGATCATGAGTTAAATCATGAGGAAGGAGCAGTAAATAGAACTTAGGAGCCCAGCACCAAACCTAGCACTCCATTACTGACACGCTGTCTAATAATCTTAGTGTATTCCACATTTCAGGGTTAAACTCGTAGCTTCAATAAGATAGTCCCACCATGTTTGAGACTCTGTCTGGAGTTACTCCAAGTCGAGAATCTCGAAAACATTCCTAGTCAAGTCTACTTCAGGCAGCAGAAATGAACCCACGGTAGTCAGTGGACTGGTGTGAAAAAAACAACTGGTACATCAAGTCCTCACTATCCACTCTGGCCCTTGGGACATTTCCTGCATCACACTGTTCAACGCTGACTCACCTTGTCGGGCTCATCTCCACAGCCCCAGGCCCCAGACTAGTGTCCTTGGGATATTCCTGGTTAGGTATTTTATGCCAAAGTTAGCATTAGTTATAAACAAAGGGTCACTGTAATAAATTGAAAAATAAATGAAGAGTGAGGTTAGGCATAATAGTGAAATAACTATCAGCATAAAGAAAACACATTCTGAGTATTTTAAACAATGCCTCAAAGAGGGAAGTAAAGCTTGGACCAAGGACTTCTTCCCTGAAAGATGAACAAGCAGCAGTTTGTAAGGGCAAGTTTAATGAAGCATCCTGTGACAACAGTTTAATCAACACAGAATTTAAATAATTACTGGAAACATTTGAGTGACCAACTGTCTTGATTTGGCTGAGGCTGAGGATTTTCCCAAGGTGTGAGTCTTTCAGTGCTAAAATGAGAAGCGTCCTGGGCAAACGGGGACAGCTTGAGAAGATAATGTGACAAATACCATTACGTAAATTTTCTGTATGAGAAAGTTAACCTCTTTGGGCCTCACTTTGCTAGTCTGTAAAATTGGGCTGATAAGGGTGCCGACTTCCTATGGCAGTTGTGAAGCTTCGACACACTGCTACACACAAGTGCTTAGAAACAATACCTGGCACATGGTAAATTACTCAATAAATTCCACTTCTTGTCCCTCTTTTTTTTGTGGTGATGAAGATTGGCTCTGAGCTAACATCTGTTGCCAATCTTCCTCTTTTTGCTTGAGGAAGATTGTTGCTGAACTAACATCTGTGGCAATCTTCCTCCATTTTGGGTATAGGACACTGCTGCTGCATGGCTTGATGAGCAGTGTGTAGGTCCATGGCCAGGATCCAAACCCTGAGCCACCAAAGCAGAGGACGTGAACTTAACCACTATGCCACTGGGCCAGTCCCCCACACCTTGTTTTTTTTTTGTTCTTATCTTATGAGGCATTCAAGAATGTTTACGTCATAAAAATGTACTGGGACAACTGCAACTAATTCTATGATTTTTGTTCTAAAAAATATACACACCAGGGCCGGCCCAGTGGAGCAGCAGTTAAGTTCACACGTTCCGCTTCTCGGCGGCCCAGGGTTCAAAGGTTTGGATCCCAGGTGCGGACATGGCACCACTTGGCAAGCCATACTGTGGTAGGCGTCCCACATAGAAAGCAGAGGAAGATGGGCATGGATGTTAGCTCAGGGCCAGGCTTCCTCAGCAAAAACAGGAGGACTGGCAGTAGTTAGCTCAGGGCTAATCTTCCCCCCTACCAAAAAAATATATATGTACACACCATAATTTTAACTATTCAAGACTTAGCTGTCCATCACTTTCCATTGGACATAGACTTTCTTTTAAGAAAATCTCCGGAATGTGATTATTAAAGACAAAATAAAATCTAGCAATTGAAAAATTGAGTATCCTGAACCATTTAGTGGTTACTAGAGGGAAAGGGGGTTGGGGGTGGGCGAAAGGGGTAAAGGAGCACATTTATATGGTGATGGATAAAAACTAGACTATTGGTGGTGAGCACAAGGTAGTCTATACAGAAACCGACGAATAATAACGTACACCTGAAATTACACAATGTTATAAACCATTATGACCTCAATAAAATAACTGAAAAAAATTAAGTATGCTGTAGTCTATAGACTATCATTTAATATAAGCCCTAACTGATCTCCAGTGACAGGATGATTAAAGAATCGAAGGCTCCAATGAGAGTCCCTCTTAAGACTAAAATGAATGGGAAATGAATGGTTCCCAGAAGAGACTTTGATTTAGAGGGAAATAACTTGCCTACTGTCAGATTGGAAACAATTTAAGTCCAGTATCCTGCTAGTCCCTATGTCTACAAAATGCCATTCCTTTTTTGTGATTCCTACACAAATATGGCATCAATATCAGGCCAGATCATGTTTATGTATGGATTGATTATTATATATCTCACTATCAATACCACCACTAGAATATAAGCTGTAAATCAGGGGCCTTGTCTGTCTCTTTCTCTAGCGTGTTATAGCACCTATAATGGTGCTTAACCCATAATAAGGACTCAGTTAAAGAAGATACCAATGTAAGCTTGGTTTAACACCAGATTTTTTTTTCCATTGCTGAAATACATATTAAAAAGGACAACATCGGGGCCAGCCCAGTGGCGTAGCGGTTAAGTTCGCACGTTCCACTTCAGCGGCCCGGGGTTCGCTGGTTCAGATCCTGGGTGCAGACATGGCACCACTTGGCAAGCCATGCTGTGGTAGGCGTCCCACATAGAAAGCAGAGGAAGACGGGCATGGATGTTAGCTCAGGGCCAGTCTTCCTCAGCAAAAAAGGAGGATTGGTGGCAGATGTTAGCTCAGGGCTAATCTTTCTCAAAAAAAAACCAAAAAACGTAAAAAAGGACAACATCAACCAGAAATAAGACATGAAACAAACTTTTACAACATCTCTACCACAGTAAAAATGTCTGCCAGGTCTTACCATGAATTTTTCTTTTTAATAAACCATTTTAAAAATTAGTGCTTTAAATTTCCAAAGACAAGTTAAAAAATAAGTCCAAGCATTTTCTTTTCAAAACAATTTAATTTCAGACATACATGTTTGACTTTATTCAACAGATAAGATCTTCTTTAACACTACCCCTCCATGCTTAACAGGGAACATTTTTGCAGTGTCTAGACACAGGCACTAGCAGGAATCTGGATTTACAGATAAATGGAATCATCTTATACTATTGTTCTGTAATTTTTCTTCTTTATACTTATAATGATATGTATCGTGGACATCCTTTGATTTCAGAACATGTTGACCTTTCTTATTTAAGACCAAGCATCTTCTGAATAAGGAGACTAACAGATCATGACATTGTTGACTAAAATTTGAGAACTCTCCTCTTAATTCCCCTATCCCGCATGCCCAAGCCACCACCAAAAAGAGAAGGTATACCTCTCCAGAGATAATAAATACTAATTTTCCCAGTCTCTCGCATTCCTTCTCAAAGCAGCCATTTGAGCCACTAATACATAAATTATATTGGTTTGGTAGGTTACCATATCCAGTACCACAAATTGTTTGGCTTAAATAACAGAAATTTATTTCCACACAGTTCTGGAGGCTAGGAGTTTAAGATCAAGGTACTGGCAGCGTTGACTCTTCTAACGCCTGTCTCTTTGGCTTGCCATCTTCTCCCTTTATCTTCGTCTGGTCTTTCCTCTGTGCACGTCCATGTGCTAGTCTCCTCTTTTTATAAGGAGACCAGTCATATTAGATTAAGGCCCATCCAAATGACCTCATTTTATCCCTTTAAAGACCCTATTTTCAAATACAGTCACATTCTGAGGTACTAGGGGTGAGGACATCAACATACGAAACTGGGGGGACACAATTCAGCCCATAACAGATCTATTTTAAGAGTATATTCATGATTTCATAACACACATATTCAAACATTAATTTTAACAGTAAGAACTATGAGACTATAGCATTTTTTTAAAAGATTTTACTTTTCTCCTTTTTCCCCCCAAAGCCCCCAGTACATAGCTGTATATTCTTCGTTGTGGGTCCTTCTAGTTGTGGCATGTGGGACGCTGCCTCAGCATGGTTTGATGAGCAGTGCCATGTCCGCACCCAGGATTCGAACCGATGAAACACTGGGCCTCCTACAGCGGAGCATGCAAACTTAACCACTAGGCCATGGGGCCAGCCTCGAGACTACAGCATTTTAACAAAATTCTGAATTAAATAGTACATACAAGGGAACTACAACTTTGACTAGAGATTCCAGTTACTGGCAGGAATAGAGCTAGTTCTGTTACTTAATCTATTTATTACTTCTTCCATTTGGATTTGCTGCTCATCTATGCTTTTATTTATCAAAATGGATGCTTACTGGAAAACACACTTATCTTCCATGTGAATCATTATCAGAAATTAACGGCATCAGTGGCAGCCAATAGCAGTTGAGGAAACATGATTATCTAGCTTTCTGCACTTGGTAAAAATGAAGCATTTAAAATGCTTAATGTAGTCACTTATCATTCTGCCATCCAGGCATTTCCATTTCCCAGTGAGACCCAAGCCTCAATTGCATCTTAAATTTATGCAGTATCTGTTACCTATGCCATTTGATATGGTACAACCTTTTCACAAAGTACCTGCTGGGGAGTAATTTCTTCTTGCATAATTTCCACATTGATTTTCAAGACACCCATGGCCTGAATAAAAATCAAGGTGCATATTAATCTCCTGCTTACTTGAATTCTTTTATTCAGGAATCATTTTCATTGATCAACCTTGGTGTGAACAATTTTCAACACCTAACCTACAAAAGGCAATTTCAGAGACAGAGCTCACAGGCAGGTTTCAGTTGTCAAGAACGTCACTCACTTATTGTCACAATAAGGTCAATCATCTAGTTATGTCAGCCTTTTCATGTGAGTTCAAGGAAATTCTAGCTTAGAAATAGAAACTCTCCTTTGATAAGGGAGATACAGCAATCTAGACTATGATTGTTGTCTTTCAATTTCCTGTGTGCGTGTGACAAACATAACTTAGGCCTAGAGTATGGAATATAGTGGGAGAAAATGTCCCGAGGAAATTTCTTTTTCATTTCAGAAGCAGTAGGCTGCACAGAGAAAGAAAGTACGATCTTTACGTTGGTGTTTTGTACTCTAACATCTCCTATGATAATCAGTGGTCCCAAAATTGCATTAAATTGCAGCCCCCAATTATAAATTGTCATTATTATAATGTCAGTAACTCAGCTACATTAGCAGGTGGGGGAGAGAATATTTTGGAATGTCTCTATCCTGCATAAATAATCAGAAAGTAATATATTTGAGCTAAAGACCATGACCTGAACTTTGCCACTGTAAAAAGCCAGTGCATATAGAAAGTTCTCCAAAACACACTCCACTCTGCAGCTATAGATATTTTCCAAACACAAAGAACACAGTGGAATGCAACATCATAAATATTTCAAGAATTCATTTATTCATAAGTAAAGCCCTGCTACGTCCAGGAAAATCTGTTTTGTCAATGTGAATGGAGGGAGGTGGGCGGGGGATAGACTCCTGTTTCTCTTTTCAAAATTATATAAACCCCAAAACTTGTAGTAAAATCTGGAAAACCACAAACTTAATTAATTAGATCATTGAAGAATAGCCTTTATTCAACAAACATGCACACACTCACATCTTGTGTTTACAGGTCTTTGCCTTGATATTCCTGAAGCTTCTATAAGAAGAGCTGAATCTCCAGCTCTATTTACCAAGTGATGACAGACTTACCACCACCTCTCTCTTCCATTCCTAGACAAAGAAGCTCCTGTTGAGCGCGAAATCCTTCTACTTCTCTCTCTCTCTAACCCAAGAGGAACAGGTCTATGCCTTTTAGCGTAGCGGCCCCACCCAAGATCCATGGATCACAGCAGGTCATACCTCTCTCCCCATCTTCTCTCTCCTCTCTCTCTCAATTTACAGTAAGGATGCACCTTCAACATTTTGCCTGGAAATCTCCTTAACCAGATTGCCCAGTTCATCAGGTATATTTCCTACTTTCTACATCACCTCAAGTGCCAGTGTTTCTCGACTTTACCACTCCATAAGGATTTCCTTTCATCCAGTTTCCAAAAACACTTTCCTCAACGTCCTTTAAGTGTTCATGGGCAGCCTTCTGAAAGGCCGTCAGGCTTCTACTAATAGTGTCTTCAAGACATCTTAGGCTTTCCCTTACACTCTTCTCAAAATTCTTCCAGCTTCTGCCCACTGCTAGGTCTCCAAAGCCCCTCCCACATTTTTAAGTTTTGTTATGACAGCACTCTACTTCTAGGTACCAAAATATCTAATTGTTATCTAATGCTGCAGAAAAAATTAGTCCATAAAAAATCAGCAGCTTAAAATAACAATCAACATCTATTATCTCACTCAGTTTCTACGGATCAGAAAACTGGAAACTACTTAGCTAGATGGTCCTGGCTCGGAGGCTCTCATAAGATTGCAGTTCAGATATCAGATGAAGCTGCAGCCATCTGAAAGCTTGACTGGGACTGGAAGATCTGCTTCCAAGATGGCTCAATTACATTGCTGACAATTTCATGGTGGTTGCTGTCAGGAAGCCTCAGTTCCTCACCATGTGGACCTCTCTATACATGTGCTGAGAGTTCTCATGACCAGAGACTGGATTTACTCTCTTGTCTGAAACAACTGAAAAATGGGACAGAATGTGTAAAACAGCAGTTTTCAGACATTGCATATCAGACAATGCAAGACAGTGATCCATGAGAGAGCAAAAGCAAATGAAGTGAATCCTATAATTGCCCCAGCTTCCTGCCTGAAGAGATTCCAGGCCATAACGCAGGGAAAAGGAACCCAAGAGAAGCCTGGGGATCATCTGGAGCCGAAGAGACAGAGCTGGGAATCCAGGGACAACAAAGCAGCCAGAGTTCACAGGGCAAAGGACCCGAAAAGAGAGAGAACTCCAGGATCTGCAGAGCGACCCCCTCCAGTCTTCAGCTGAGTACTGATCAGCACATGTGAATGAGGAAACTAGGTGAGGTCAAGGGGTAAAAAACAGAAAACAGCAAAGGAAATAATCCTCGGAGCTCACATGGGGCTGGGAAATGCTCACATTCCCACCCAGGCAAGTGCTCAAAAGGTCTCAGTATGGGGCCAAATTAGCCCTAGACTAAGGGCTGCTCTGGTCCTGCCCAGCAAAGGCTAAAAGCAAATCTCAAAATAATCAAACTGTTTCAAGTAATTTAACTGCATCCCAGAATAAAGCTCAGGAATATTAATAGAAAATACAAAATATCCAGCACTCAACAGGTAAAATTCACAATGTGTGGCATCCAATAAAAATTACCAGTCATGCAAAGAAGCAGAAAAATAGCACCAGTAATAAGGAGATCAATCAATAGGATGACTCAGAAAGATACAAGTGAGAGAGTTAGTAGACAAGGACATTAAAACATATATTCTATATATTATATGTTCCCTATGTTCAAGAAAGTAGAGAAAAGATTGAGCACATTAAATAGGAAACAAAAGATCTAAAAAAAAATCAAACTTTAAGAAATGAAATACAAGTTAGAATCAACAGCAGATTAGACACTGCCAGAGAAAACATTAGTAAACTTGAAGGCAAAACAATAGAAACTATCCAAATGAATCGCTGAGAGAAAAAAAAATTTTTTTAAAAACCTGGAATAGCACATTAATAAGCTACAGGACAACTTCAGTCAGCTTATTATACATGTAATTGAAGTTTCTAAAGGAGGAAGGTGGGCAGAAAAATTATTTAAAGACTAAGATTTTTTTCAAATCTAGTGAAATCTACAAGCCTATTCATCCAAAAAGCTCAACCAATCCCAAGAACAAGAAATATTAAGTAAATTATACCAAGGCACCACATAATGCTTAAAATAAATAAAATAACAATTCTGGAACTCACTATCCCTTATTCTGCTATTTTTCTTCATTGCTCTTATCACTACTTAACACCTAATTTCATTTATTTATATAGTTATTGGATTACTGTCTCTTTCATCCCCTTGAAAGATGATCTTCATGACAGCAAGAAATTTATCCTATTACAATGTATCCAACATCTAGAACTATGTCTAACATACAGTAGACACTCAATAAATATATGTCCAATATTTATTCAGAGAAGTGAGTTTAATAATTTTGACCCGATTATCTATCATACTTAAGGAGACAGATTTTAGTTCTAGAAATAAAAACATTATTCCAGACAGTGCTCAATGAACTGACTGAATTATCACCAATTCATCATTCATTTTAAACCAAAATATACTGAATATCCAACCCAATTTTACTCAGTATGATCTTGCTTTTTAGAATATTCATATGAAACTTCCATTATTCATGGTGATGCTTGCTTTCCTTTTTCTTTACCTTTACTCCCAATCCGGCACCCTCCATTTATACATTTAGACATCATCCTGGGACAAACAGAAACACATTGTAGGATACTAGAATATGCCACTCCAAAATATGCCTCTCTGACATATGGATTACTGTCATCCCTCGGTATCTGCAGGGGATTGGTTCCAGGGTCCTCCTGGGATACCTCCTTGGATCCTCCTTGGATACCAAAACGGATGTTCAAGTCCCTTACATAAAATGGTGCAGTATATAAGATAACCTGCACACGTCCTCCTCCTGTATACTTTAAATCATCTCTAGATTACTTATAATACCTAATACAATGTAAATGCTGTGTAAATAGTTATTATGCCGTATTGTTTAGGGAACAATGACAAGAACAAAAGTCTGTACATGTTCAGTACAGATGTAATCATCACAGGCCTTTCAATCCTGGTTGGTTGTATCCACAAACGTGAAACTGCAGATACGGAAGGCCAACTATATTTTGTGCTAAAGGCCATTGAAAACCAGCAGGAAAAGATCTTTACCTCTTCCTAACTGACTAAAAATAGAACATAAATTTCCTCTTTTATATAGGAAATTTACATTAACAAAGGATATTTACACTTGTAAAGATGTCTCCATACCAGGAAGAGAGCTTCTCCTGGAGACAGCTTTTACCATCTGAGAGACTCATCTGTGTAACAAGACATCCCTTATTTACCAGAGATTTCCTCTTTTCACCTTCCCATAACTTGCCTCCCCAAGCCAGAAACCCAAAACCCCTTTTCCTTTGTTTAGCCTAAGATGGTATATAAGCCTCAATTATCTAGCTGCCTCCTGGAGCGATATTTTTTTTTTTGTGAACTCCTGTGCAAACACAAGTAATTAAAACTGTTGTTTCCATTGTTAATCTGTCTTTTATCCCTTTGATTCTAGGGCCCTAGTCCTTGAACCTAGGAAGATAAAAGATTTTTCCTCCCCTACAACATTCAGACACAGCCATATACATGCATGCGCACACACACACACACACCACTCAAATAAACAGAGAGACAAAGACACAGGCAGACGTACACACACAAACACAGGTGGACATACAGACTGGCACAAAGACACATGGACGTACGATGAAACTCTTACAAACAAATGACAAAATTTTAAAAATCTATACAAAATTGCTACACACTATATCCTCTCTTATAGATTCATAACTGGCTTTAAGGGATCTTATGTAAAGAAAGTGGATTAAATTTGCTTAACGTAAGATTTTCCGAAATTATTTAAACACATAAATTCCTTATGCTGCTATTTGCATCCTAAGGACCAGTCTTCTGTGAGACACTGGCTTCGAAAATACTGAGCAAGATCATCCTATGAAGTGGGTACATCAGATTATTTTAGCCAGGGAGTATCCATATCACTTGGGGAGATTTTTCAAAATTCAGAGTCTCAGAAACAGGTGTATTTAATCGAATCTACTCTCTACTCCATTGTGTGTTGATCAAACCACTGAAATTTCAAAGAGCAATCTACTTATCTTATTTCCACTCTCTTAGCTGGAATCTCACTATTAGCCCCATAGACATACAAAACTCTCTGGAATTCCTTTCATGTGAGGCCCAACTGTCTCATTCTGAGATCAGAGGTCACCATGCCTATGAAGTCCTCACTGGCCTGTCCAGATGGTCAATCTGATCCCCTCTCCTGTGAGGTGTTATCACTCTCCCCTTGTAATGTTTTTCCTATCACTATACCTGCTCTCCTTCATCACAATTACTTGTTTACATGTTTCCCTTTTATCAGACTGTTACATCTTTATATTCCTGGTGCCTTTCAGCGTGTCTAACATAAAATAAATATTCAATAATTTTGTTGTTAGTGGTTTTGATTTGTTTAAATAAAAGTGAATCGAAATCTACTCACTTTATTGTACTTTAGTGCAGTTCTCAGTTATTCACACATAATGTACATATATATTGAGCCTTTTATGTAGCACATACTTCATTCAATATATATTTGTCCTATAGTCACCAACCTATGGTAGGAACACATTGTTACTGGCCCAGACTACACAATAGTGTCCAAATGTGTATAGGGATATGACCAAGAAGATAATGTTGAATAAGATGTCCACAATAAGTAAGCATTCAGAACAATAGTGTTAGTACTTGAACCAGCTGCCAGACTCCCAGCTCACTGACCTGCCAATGGCTACCACCTTCTTAGCCCTGGCCAAGAAGCACTGGAGAGCTAAGAGTCCGGGTACCAAAAAGGCAACACCAATGGTTAAAATAATAATAATACAATAATAATAATAATAAAATAATATTAATAAAAGCTATCATTTATAGATTGCTTACTACTTGGCTGAATGCTTTACACATATTAACTCATTAATCCTTAGAACAACTTTGTGAGATAGCTATTATTAGCTCCCTCTTTTTACAGATGAGAAAATCAAAACTTAAAGAGTATTGTGGACTGAATGTTTGTGTTCCCCAGATTTCATATGTTGGGTAGATGGTGTCTGGAGGTGGGGCCTTTTGGAGGTAACTAGGTTTGGATGAGGTCATGAGGGTGGGTCCCACATGATGGGATTAGAGACCCTGTAAAAAGAAGTTTCCTTAAAATGAATTTCATGCTGCTCTTTATCCTCCTGGCCTCTGGACTTTCTGTACACTACCCTTATCACATTTGCTAAATTCACAATCAGTGCGGTCCTTTAGTCAACATTTAACAAGTATTTATTGTAACCTTCCACTCCAGACATTGGCTAAATTTGAGGGGCATTCTCCATGTCTCTTTATTCTCAGCCCCAATAATTATCTTCCTCCAGCTGCAGTATTTCACCCTTTCCTTAGCAAGCAACCTCCTTGAATTAACTCAGCTTTGGAACTCGCCTTTCTCCCACCCACCTCCCCTGCCGTCATGGACAGGGCTTCTCTCAGAGCTTCTACCAGGATGCTTTCAGACACAAGTATCAACAACAACAAAAGAACACCTGATTGATGGAGGCTTAAACCACAAAGATATAACTTAGGGTTAAGTTAACAAAAAGTCCAGAGATAAGTGGCTACTATAGCTCCCATCAATACTTCATCCCACTCGCATCCTTAGGAAAAAGCAGAGGGGTCAGAAAGTATCTCCCCGCCAACTGTTCTCTCTGTTATCAGGAAGAAAATGTTTCTTATATATTCTCAGGAGACTTCCTTCATGTTCCATTGCCATAACTGGAACTAAGCCCACCCTCTTCCCACCGGCAAAGCAGAATGAGATGAATGTGACTGGCTTCATCAGTTAGGTTCACCTCTTGCACCAAAGGTCAGGCCTAACTTCCCTGAGCCCACTGCTGCCTGTCGAATACCTCAACAAAAGCAGGGTTCAATTAGCAAGAAGGAAGAGCAGAAACAATTGTTGGACAGATGAACAACTGCATTGGCCACAAGGCCCCCCCAAGCCTCCAGGAGCAGGAACCAGCAGCATGGCAGCCAGCATCATATCTGCCTCCCTTTGATCCATCACTTCATCACACAGAGTGCTCAGTAACATTTCAAATGGATGAAAGGCTGAAAGATGACTTGAAGAGGATGGCAAAAAACAAGAACTATATTTTAGTGCCTGTGCGTGTGTATGTGTGTATAGTAAGAGGTATTAGGGTTTGATACAGGAAACATGAGTCATACTGATCTCTGAAAGATTGAATTTTTTTTAAAACTCAACAAAAACACATAACACATACGAAAATACATAAAAATTAATACTTATAATTCTAAAATGTCATAGATTGGGTATACAGTAGTGTATGATTCGATGATTATTTTTAGGGGAGACTTCCTAAGGGAAGTGAATTTCTAAAGGGAGTCTGAAGGAAGGAAACAACAAATAAGGAAATGAGCGAGAAGAGGGAGAGGCCTGAACCAGGATCAGGAATGTCCAGTGAGACTGTGTTTTATTCCTTCTTATTTTTTTCTTTACTGTCCTTATTTTCCTCTCCTAGCAAATTCTCATCATTCTCTACCAAACTAATTTTATCAATAGTCACCCCACCCTGCCTCCACTCTTCACCTCCTAGTGACTGCTCAACTCTGAGCAGTTCAGCTTTTACCTTCATCATTCTGGCAGACGAGAATAGAAAAGGAAATGGTCTTGGAAGTTACCTAGTCTACAATCTGTCTTTCCTCCTCCTGCTCATCTACCTCAAGACATGGAGCCTTATTCCAGTGGTAGGATGCACAGAAGAGCCTTCCTCTGGATGAAAGGAGATACTGGAAGAAATTCTGGGATTTCCTTTTGAAAAAGGTAGATGAGCCTTGGTATGTCCCCGCTGTCGGTAATGTTCTTCTCCTTCATTCCCAGTGCCAGTTTTGATTCCCAAAATCAGCCCATTTGACTTTTAGATCCTCTAAATTGAAGTGATCAGGAAAGCATATTGGGTCAGAAGATTCTTTATGGGAAACAACCATAAAGATAGAAGAATATAAGGTACAAACTCAAGACCAAAAAAATGAAGAGTGTGTTCCAAGAGGTTGGGCATATCCCTCAAATTCTTGGGTCTCAGTTTTTCCACATTTAAAACTGGAAGGAAAAAGGGAGTTAAAAGATCTCCGTAGAATTTTTCAGCCCTAGAAGTTTATAATTTTATGAAATTTCTGTCTCAAAAAATCACCCATGACCCTTTTAATTGTCACATCTAGTATTCTCTAGTCTTTTCTCCTTTTCCTTTGCCTCTGCATCATTTAGCATTCTTGACCACATTTTCTTCTTTCCTGTGATGAAAATGAAAGATTGTGATTTCTTTAAGAGCAAGTAACACTTAAGACCCTTGCATACAGTTGTGTAAGATGGGCGTTGCCCAACCCACTACATCCAAAGGGCGCTATTCCAGTCAAAGACATCATACCTATGCATTTATTATAAAACTTTTCCACTGATGATAGTAAATGATCTTGTCAAAAAAATTTCACTATATTATGACAATTTTTTTTAATTCACACAAAGGATCTCATAGCTGGCAATAGCACTGGTTGCAACACCAGTGTTGGTGGGAACAGAATGAATTCAGTCTTAACCCAACTATTAGGACTTGAGACTTTACGGTCATCTTTGACTATTTCCTGTCCTCCACAAATGGCGAGCATGTATTCAACTAACTTTTTTTTGAGCATTCATTCTTTTTAAATTAAAAAAAAATACAGTATTCGTTCACACAAGCCAAAGTTATATATTCCCACAACACAGACCTGATCATCTCTTTTGTTTCCTTAACAACATCCATTTATTGCTGAATAAAATGTAAGTCATCCATGTTCTGGCCCCAGTCGACTCTTCTAGCTTTATTTCATGCTTAGTGGGTGCTTAATACATACTCATTGGTGGGAAGAAAAGTGTAGAATGACTTGGAAAAAAAGATTATTATTGGCTGCAGTATAAATGCTTATGCTATGTCTGTGGTCTGAGTAGACATGGTTTCATTCAATCCATTTTAACATCTGAGTAAAGTCAGATTGAAAACTTAATCCTCTTATTTGGGGCCTTTAGATTATTTCATAGGGAATTATAAACTTCCCAGTACTTCAATCCAGGGGCACTGAGGCAAAGAAAAGTATGCTTCCTCATCTTGGAGATGTTTATTACTCAGAAGTTTAAGAAAAATACTCCCTAATCCCTCCCTATTATTCACACATGAATGTGAAATGCAGACGGATGCCTCACCACTTAGTCATTCACAAATTTTAGAACATTTAGCTCAAAAATAGATGATAAGTCAGAAAAGTTCTCTCCCTGTTTATTATTTCTGATCATTAAATTGTCTATGGCAACAAGTCCGTGACCCACCATATCAGCTGACTGCTGTGTTTAATTTTTATATAAATTTTCCTTCTGCCAATTGTCTAAATGTTATCAGCCTTCTACTTGTGACTTAAAATGAATAAGCCTGAGTAAAAAGAATGAACTCGTTTAAAATGAATAAACTAAGGGTCCGTTCTTTCCCCCACTTAGAAAGTGGCTTAATCTAGCATTTTAAAATGCTACATATTTCCTTTTCTTTTCAGATTTTAGAAGCGTAGGATAGACATAATGAAAGAAAAACGACATTTGAGAAACACGGGAGGAAAAGTAAAACACTCTTGCTGTGAATTGGTGATTTTGTCCTGCAGTTCTCACACTAGCATAGCTAGCCTGGGATCAGCGGCTAATCTAGTGTCATGCAGATGGTCTTTAACCAAATCTGTCAGTTCCACAAACAAAATGATGGTTCCTGAGACCAAGAGTAATCCCACTTCTGTGTTTTTTTCTTTATAATTGAGCGCTTTTCCTCTGCCAGTGTTTTAAGGCGCCACAGACCAGAGTAACTAAATACACTTCTTCTGTCTACAGGCCAGTTAATTGCCTAACTTCCTCTTCTTGCCTTTGTTTGTCATTTGGGTGTGTCTCACTCTGCTTAGCAAATGCATTTCTTTAAACTGTGTATATCAAATTTTTATAAACTTAATCAAAGTATAAATACACTGGTGGGGTCACTGTTTAAAGGAAATCTTTCACAAATGCTTTTATAAGGTAAAGATCCTGGGCACTACCTCTGAATTTCTCTCCTATAAAATCTGGTTTCCACTTATTGAGTTGCATAATGTGGGACATATCAATAAACATTTTGGTCTTTGGAGTAAAAAAGCTTTCCAAATATACTTTTCATTTGTTGTTGGTTTTTAAGTCAGGACATTTTGAGTGTTGTGATTCTTTGGATACCTAAGTTTTACCTCACCGTGGATGGTTATGAAAGGAGCTTTGACCTTCATCAGAGTCTCATTGAGTTTTCTTGGCATCAGCCTGCAGAATTCTCACTTTAGTCAATAGTGCTCTCTCATTTCTGAGTCACATTGTTTTAAATTCTCTGACGGTTTCATCAGCTTTATGTTTTTGCATGTCGAGTTTAGTTTAGGCTTCCTTTCACTTCACAAAAACCACCTGGTTCTAGAAACAACTAAACAAAGGTGTTTATATTGGATAGCACTCTAAGGATCACATGTCAGGGTTGAATTTTGTTTGTTGCTTTTCCATTCTTTTAGCATTTCTGGTGAGTGAAGTGTGCACAAGTGACAGAATACATTCTCTAAAGGATAGGAGGAGGGAAAGGAAACAATACCCTATTTAAGTTAATTCATTTAACTAGCAAAGCCGAAGTCCCAAATAAAAAGGAAAATACCCCATAACAACCACTTGATGTCACTGCGGTAGCTTGTCTCCAGCTTTGGAGGAGAATAGAAGTTGGCTCCTACCTAACTCACCAGAAAAGAAAAACACGACAAACATAGTTTTAATATTTTTTCATAGACTTTTTTTACGAGGTCATGATTGTTTCAGTTTCCACTTGGGTTATACCACCATGTTTCTTGTTCTTGCTCTGCAGAGAGAAGGGAACTGCGAGAAGGGACTGAACAGATACGGCCAGACAAAAGCAAATGTTTAATCCCCATGTCTACAGTTCTCAGATGTAACTGTGTGTCAAAACTCATCTGGGGATCTTTTTAAAAACACAGAACACTGGACTCAACCCAAGAACTAGAGAATCAGAATCTCTGGGGTGGGGCATAGGCATTCATATTTTATAAGTTTCTCAAAGTGATTCTGCATCTCAGTAAGATTTGGAAATCTCTGTTCCACTTTTCCCTACACCTCTCCTAATTTATCATAGAGAATGTAAGCTGACCTGATATTCTATATCACC